>NW_015505391.1:1304151-1305099 GCF_001515645.1 Sinocyclocheilus grahami | reverse complement strand
ATATTTATACATATGCAGTGTTTCTTATACATTAATTTATTGTTTGATATATTTATTTAACAATATCAACAATGACTGCCACAAATAGATTTTCCAAAAAATGCTTTGACTTTGAATATGCATGAGCTCAGCAAGTTTCAAAGTCAAAACGTGGCGTGGGTGTTTTTATATGAATGTATCTTTGAAGGGAACTGAAAAGAAAAGTTTCAATGTCATTTTCATTTAATCTTTCTTATAACGCCTGATAAAGCAGCGTTTATGAGCACAGCACTGCCGTTACCGGGGAAACCGCTATTTTTGCCACTCCTAAAGCGCCTCCTGAATGTGCATTTTCAATAAGCCCATTTGCTGTTTTATATATAGCCAATATTTCCTCCGGGGGGAGTGCCACCACACATAGAGTGTAAGTCTGTGGGAAACACTGTGTGTGTGTGTGTGTGTGTGTGTGTGTGTGTGTGTATATATATATATACAGTGGGTACAGAAAGTATTCAGACCCCCTTACATTTTTCACTCTTTGTTATATTGCAGCCATTTGCTAAAATCATTTAAGGTCATTATTTTTCCTCAATGTACACACAGCACCCCATATTGACAGAAAAACACAGAATTGTTGACATTTTTGCAGATTTATTAAAAAAGAAAAACTGAAATATCACATGGTCCTAAGTATTCAGACCCTTTGCTGTGACACTCATATATTTAACTCAGGTGCTGTCCATTTCTTCTGATCATCCTTGAGATGGTTCTACACCTTCATTTGAGTCCAACTGTGTTTGATTATACTGATTGGACTTGATTAGGAAAACCACACACCTGTCTATATAAGACCTTACAACTCACAGTGCATGTCAGAGCAAATGAGAATCATAAGGTCAAAGGAACTGCCTGAAGAGCTCAGAAACAGAATTGTGGCAAGGCACAGATCTGGCAAAGGTTACAAAAAAA
>NW_015505391.1:1298597-1303865 GCF_001515645.1 Sinocyclocheilus grahami | reverse complement strand
AGGGAAAGATGAATGCGGCCAGGTACAGGGATATCCTGGACGAAAACCTTCTCCAGAGTGCTCAGGACCTCAGACTGGGCCGAAGGTTTATCTTCCAACAAGACAATGACCCTAAGCACACAGCTAAAATAATGAAGGAGTGGCTTCACAACAACTCTGTGACTGTTCTTGAATGGCCCAGCCAGAGCCCTGACTTAAACCCAATTGAGCATCTCTGGCGAGACCTAAAAATGGCTGTCCACCAACGTTTACCATCCAACCTGACAGAACTGGAGAGGATCTGCAAGGAGGAATGGCAGAGGATCCCCAAATCCAGGTGTGAAAAACGTGTTGCATCTTTCCCAAAAAGACTCATGGCTGTATTAGATCAAAAGGGTGCTTCTACTAAATACTGAGCAAAGGGTCTGAATACTTAGGACCATGTGATATTTCAGTTTTTCTTTTTTAATAAATCTGCAAAAATGTCAACAATTCTGTGTTTTTCTGTCAATATGGGGTGCTGTGTGTACATTAATGAGGAAAAAAAATTAACTTAAATGATTTTAGCAAATGGCTGTAAATATAACAAAGAGTGAAAAATGTAAGGGGGTCTGAATACTTTCCGTACCCACTGTATATATATATAAGACATACCAATGTGTTCCAGCAACTAGCTTCCCATCTGAGAGGGTTTTTAGAGCCAGTGGGAACATAGTTTCATGACACAGAGCTTCTCTTAAACCAGAGACAGTTGACAGACTTGTGTTCTTAGCTTAAAAACTTGCAAAAAATACTTATCCCAGTTTAATATTTTGCCCCAGTTGCATAGAGTAAATTGTGAATTGCATGTATACTGGTCCACTGCTGCACACGTGCCACAATATCGATACAGGACCAGCTTAATATTTTGCCCCAGTTGCATAGTGTAAATTGTGAATTGCATGTATACTGGTCCACTGCTGCACACGTGCCACAATATCGATACAGGGCCAGCTGTATCGATGCTCGTATCGTCAAATCTGTGACGATACATCATCGTATCGATATTTTGAACACAGCACTAGTTTTTACCCTGCAAACACGCAGAGCTGTAAATGGGAACTGGTAGATCGATAAGAAGATAATGTATTATAAAAATCTAAACAGTAAAATAATAAACAATATCACTCATTAGAACATGCAGAAACTAAAAAATATTTTTTTTCTATTAAGATATTTATTTTGTTATTGTTTTGTTATTGAAAAAGTAAATAATTCAAAAACGTGAAGTATTTGTCATGTTCTGACTCTGTAAAGAGTAGTTTAAAGGGGTCATATGATGTTGCTAAAAAGAACATTATTTTGTGTATTTGGTTTAATTAAATGTGTTTATGCGGTTTAAGGTTAAAAAAAACACATTTTCCACTATACATTATTGTTCGACGAGACAAAAACATCAAAACCCATTATAAACGAGGCATTTGTTGCATCCAGTGGGGACATAATTACAGATTATAATGACTTATACTGTCTTTTTTACGCATTGCATTGCATCGCGCCGCGTAAAACATAAAACCATGTCTGCATTTGTGATCGGAGAAATGACAAACAACAAGCGCTACTCTACACTGCTCAAAACTCGCGTTTGAATCATCAGTGGCAAATCCTTTAAATATGAAAACGTACTTACGGTCTGTGAGTCAGAACAGCCGGCATTGTAGTCTACTCTCCCAGAATCAGGAAACAGTCCTCCATAAAATGCGCTGCACACATCTGAATATTTAGGTTGAACTGTTCTGGAACAGTGTTGTAAATACAACTTAACCACCGTCCTCTTTTGGAAGGCCAAACAAAGTAGTTTCGCTTTCACAACGAAACACACAGCATCACACACGGCAGGCTTGAGTAAGTGGTGGCCGGCGGGCTTGAGAATGGCGTGGCCGGCGGATTAGACGAAGGAGTGGCCGGCCGGCTTGAGGCAAACACATGTGACGACCCCGGGGCTTGACTCTGCTTCGTCCACGGTGAAAGCCGATCTGGCGATCCACAGCGTGAAGTTGATGTATTTCCTCAGCGACCAGCACGGATCAGCTCCTAGGCATGACGAAGCGGATATCGTCCTCTTTTGGAAGGCCAAACAAAGTAGTTTCGCTTTCAAAATGAAACACACAGCGCCTTCACGACATGGCGGCAGCAACAGTACTACAGCGAGAATAAAAGTTACACCTTCTTTCATTGCGTGAACATTTAGGCAGCGTTCTGCAAATCTTCCCACATCGTGACGTTGACGTGGGGGCATGTTAGAACGAGCCATTTTAGGTAGGCGTGGTTGACTCTTAACTTTTATAAAGAATATCTCTTTGGATTTGAGACTTTAGTCTTTGCAACTTTACAGATCTTCCTTATGCACCAAGAGCTTGTAACACTCCAAAGAGAAAGGAAAAATTTAAATCGCATCATATAACCCCTTTAAAACCACAATTAATTGTACGGTTTCTACAACTTTCCCTTGGGAGCAAAAATTTGCCTTGAAACCTGAAAGAAATTAAGATTTTAAATTGATCATGATATCGATATCGGCTGATATGAAAAATTGTATCATGATTTTTTTTTTTTGAGCACGGGCCCACACTATAAGGTGGCGCTGAATGCCATTGCCTCAGAATCTTTGGACTGAAGCAGAATGCAGCTGACAAAGACACAAAGAAGTGTACACAATGTCTTGTTCCCTCCTCTCAGGGAACCAAGGTTACGTTACGACATTCCCTCTCGAGTCGGTCTCTCGACACTGCGTCATCTGGGGATCTCATAAAATCCCGCCATGTTGATAGCGAAGGTCCAGATCGTCTGTAATCAAAGCTGTTGACCTCAACTAAAAGTACTTCACACAACGGAAGTCCTCATAAGCTCAGCAGCATAGCAGCTATAAGAGCAAGTTGCACAAAGCATTAGACTACTGCAAACTCATTGCAGAGTAAAGGACAGCGGTCTCGCCTTCATCCTGGATTAACCATACACTCACTGCCAGCATTCATGTCAGTGCTTGTTTCCAAACTGCATTAACAGCAGACATTCAGCACCGCAGACACATGTATAGGTGACGGCACTATCGCCTAGCAATGTTTACTGCTAGATTTGTGACATCCGCAGTGTGAGTACCGCACCGCCAGTGTGCTGGTGGCCAAATAATGCTTGCGGCAGTAGCACAGACGCTATTGCATAATGTTGCAACTGGTGGCAAACCTGATCGTGCTGTGCGGTTAATGGTGGCGGTTGTGCCAACCACTAGTGCTAATGTCCACTGCAGCGGTGATGCCGGTGCTGTCATGAACATAATGCACGCGGAGTTAACACCGTGCAGATGAACACGAAGGCAGCAGTAGCACTGGTGCTAATCCCCAGTCAGTATTTACATGACTTAGTCAAACACTGCCAACTCGTTGGGGCTGCAACAGCAGTTTAAGACAAATGCTTTCAGCTAGCTTGATTCCTGCACAGACAATGCATTAAGGCTATAAAAACACAAATAAGCTATAGCAACATGCATAGGTGCCTCATAGCCTAACTACCGTAGTTGTCCACATGACCTATTTGACACAACCCACAATCTCAGTTCAAGTTGTAGACATAGTCCTCTTGCAAAGGCAAACTCACAATGCGAGTGAGGAACATTCAAATCACAGAACTGACCAGAGTGCCCAGCATGAATTGATCATGTAGAAGGCATCTTGGAGGGGTGTGGTGTCCAAGTCGCAAAATCTAGCTACTGGGGTGCCTCAGGGCTCAGTTCTTAGACCACTTATCTTCTCTTGTCTACATGGCATCACAAGGTTCTGTCATTCAGAAGCTTTTCATATCACTGCTATGCTGATGACACTCAACTCTACCTCTCATTCCATCCTGATGATCTGACGATACCTGCTCGCATCTCAGCATGTCTAACAGACATTTCTTGCTGGATGAAAGACCATCACCTTCAACTCAACCTAGCCAAGCCA
This sequence comes from Sinocyclocheilus grahami, assembly GCF_001515645.1. Lineage (NCBI taxonomy): Eukaryota > Metazoa > Chordata > Actinopteri > Cypriniformes > Cyprinidae > Sinocyclocheilus > Sinocyclocheilus grahami. The sequence continues at coordinate 1,299,909 of NW_015505391.1, read as the reverse complement.
GAACTGCTTGTGGTTTCAACAAACCCATCACTTCATCACAATTTCACCATCCAGCTAGGTGCATCAAACATAACTCCTACAAAGACAGCCAGAAACTTTGCAGTTGTGATTGATGATCAGCTGACTTTCTCAGACCACATTGCTAAAACTGCCCGGTCCTGCAGATTTTCTTTATACAACATTAGGAAGATCAGACCCTTTCTTTCGGAACATGCTACACAACTCCTTGTTCAAGCTCTTGTTTTATCCAGACTGGACTATTGCAGTGCTCTCTTAGCAGGTCTTCCAGCCAATTCTAACAAACCTATACAACTAACCTAGAATGCGGCTGCAAGATTAGTCTTTAACGAGACAAAAGAATGCATGTCACACCTCTGTTCATCAATTTGCACTGGCTACCAATAGCTGCTTGCCTAAAATTGAAGGCATTGATGTTTGCCTACAAAACCACCACTTGCTCTGCACCCCTTTACCTAAATTCACTACATCAGAATTATGGAGATAGGACTAACTGCAGAACATGACAGTCTGAGGACCACAGCGCCAGACTAACAGTCTGAGGCCGGAAGTGGGCGGAGCAAGTGTTGCCTTACTAGGCATTCCGCTACTTCCGTGTTTTGGACCGTTTCAAAGTTTAAAACAACGTTATAATCAAGTATTATATTAAAACGATTGAATTAAAAAGATATATAAGATGCACTTTTAGTTATTTTTATATATATATATGTATGTAAAAAAAATAAAATAGACATAATACTATAGACAATTGTCAGTTTTTTTTATTTATTATAGTTTATCCATTTGTTTTTTGTGTCATAAATGATTAACAATATAAATTGAAAAAATCTTTAAAAAAAACAACAAAAAAAACAAAGCTTGAGCATTTGAACATTTGATTTAATTGAAAAAGCATTTTTTTATACTCAATTTCACAACTAACCACGTTTTTTCATAGAACAAAAATAAAATAAAAATATTTAAATAAAATGTGTTTTCCCTCTTAAATAACAAAAGCATTACACACTAGCTGTACCTGCCCCAAATAAATACAATTAATTAAAAATACAAAATCAAACTAAAGTAAATAAATAAATTGAAGTTATGCAGGCACACATTTAACAATAATTCTCAAAAATAACATTAATACTAAATTAAATCAAAATACCATAAACATGGAGTTAATCCTGAGGTGCCTTTTGTCCAGACACTCACAAAGAAAAACATCCATATCTTCCTTGAATTGGAAACGAAACATGAAAGGCTCTTTGGCCAGTTGTTGGTCATCATTGATTTCCGCCTGATTAAATTGAAG
>NW_015505391.1:1285471-1298412 GCF_001515645.1 Sinocyclocheilus grahami | reverse complement strand
TGTGCTCAAGTGCCTTCGTCACAATGCCCACTTGCAAAATACTCCGAGCCCTTTTGTATTTTGTATTTTTTTTTTTTTACAGTTTTCTCTTCTTCCGCCATGACGATTCCATTTTCATTAACTTTTGACTGAGCTCTCGTAATTACGCCTTGATTAACTTCTAAGCGTCTCTTCCGCCATTATTAGTTTACATGAACTCCGCCCACTTCCGATCTGATACGGCTACTCCGCCCACTTCCGACCTCAGACTGTTAGTCTGGCGCTGTTGTCCTCAGACTGTCATGACGTATGGTTCTGCGGTTCTGCAGTTGGTTGTTATTGGAATTATGTGCCCTCTGCAAGTGAACGGAACATTATAATGCCATCCCAAAGAAGCACAAAATCACTTTCCAAGATCGCTGTCCAAGTACTCTTGGAAAAAATTCAAGGCAACTAACGGGTAGGGCTGGGCAAAAAAATAGATTTTCCGATTTACCATTTTTTTAAATTATATCGATTCTCAAAAGCCGCGAATCAATCTTTTCCAGTATTTATTTCAGCAGACATTTAAAACAAGATCTGATTAACGTGAATCTTATCATTAGTCTTCTCCACTAGATGTCACCCTTATTTACCTTGTGCGATGTTACAACAGCAATCCTGTCATTCATTCAGTGCTTATCATGGCCATACGCGCAATTCGCAAAGCTCAGGTGAAATGCTATAGTAATACTATAAATCTGCGGAAGCATCTGATATCACGCATAAGGCGCCATGATTTCCGCAATGAATGAATGACGGATGGCGCTTGTATAGGGCCCTATTATTGTTTAAGAAAAGGACCCTATACAAAAAAAAAGAATAGGTTTAAAATACAGGCATGTGGTTCTTAATGTCTTTTTATTAATTCACCATTTGTAAATTGATGTTTACTGTTCATGTTTTAGAAGTATCAATAGCATTTGTATTAAAACTATATTCACAATGTAATAAAAAAAATCAAGAATCGAATCGAGAGCTTGCATATCGAATCGAATCGGGACTTCTGAATCGATACCCAGCCCTACTAACGGGCTATCTGACCATAAAGTAGATATATTCAGGCCCACTGATATAATCCAGCCCCCTGGCCAAACTTGGGAGTGGGTCTGTCTCAATGCGCTCACTTGAATGCACGTTTCAATAGATATACAGTATTGTGACTTAATGCACTGCACAGCGGAACGATACGGATTAATTTTCGAGATGGTCCACACTGCAGAACACAAAAAAAGTGTCCTAACCTAACCCTGGCGAAAGTTCCAGTAGCCCCTCACTGCAGAACACAAGATCCAGGGGGCGTGGTTGGATCCAGATCCAACTCCTCCCACCTTACATATACCTAAACCTACCCGGCTCCACCCCCTGATCCCTAAACCCACCCATCTCCATCCCTAAACCTACCAATCTCCACTAGATGTGGATCCAACCACGCCCCCTGGATCTTGTGTTCTGCAGTGAGGGGCTACTGGAACTTTCGCCTGCGAGATTTCATAAGGCTTCAGTAGATTAGAGGAAGGAGGAGATTACTCCAAAGCGACATCTTCGATGATGCAGTGTCAAGAGACCAACTCTAGAGTGTTCCCGGCCTGTGTTCGTTCTCGAACCATTACATGCATTTCCACTGCAGAAAAGGCCGGAACTGATTTCTTTCACATACTGCAGCCAATATGGGCAAAATTACGTCAGTATATCCTTGTAAACACAGCCCTTTTGTCTTAAGTGTACGTGAACAGGTGAGAAAAAAGAAAATCATTCACTGATCTTGATTGAATATATTTTGTAACTTTAATGAGGATTAATCTAGGGCTGCAACAACGAATCGATTAAATCGATAAAAATCGATTACTAAAAGAGTTGGCAACGAATTTCATAATCGATTCGTTGTGTCGCGCGACGCGGAGACGTTTGATTATTAAAAAAATAAATAACTTTAGTTGAGCGCGGAGCGGAGTGAACACACTCGGTCTCTCTCGCGCACTGATGCTAGCAGAGTTTGGCACCTCATATAGGCCCTGTCCCAAATGGCGCACTTCATGTGGACTTTCGGTCTCGTGGACTTAAATTGCGCGTGCTCGCCGAGTCTACGAGTCCGTAGCCCGTCCCATTCAGCATTTCAACACCATCTGAGCGGCTGTTTTCTGCAGCAGGCAACATGGCCTCAAAGAAAATAGCGAGCCTGAGCCAGGAGCATGTGGACATGCTCACAATTTTGCATTGCAATGCAAAGTGTCTGAACAAAGGGAGTGAGAGAGAGTAAGTGTAAGTGTGTGTGTGTGTGTGTCAGTGTGAGAGTTTGTGAGTGTGTGCGTCTGCGAGTGTATGCATCTGCGAGTGTGTGCGTCTGCGAGTGTATGCATCTGCGAGTGTGTGCGTCTGCAGTGTAGTGTAGAGAACAAGTTCTGACATTCAAACAAATCCTGTTAAATTTTCTGATTTGTATTGTTCTTTATTTTTTATAAATTATTTATTGTTCTGGCAGCTCAGGTGGCACTTTATTTTTTTTTAAAAAAGTATATTTGGCAGATGTAAAGCATACATGTGTATGTTTTTTGTGTAAGTCCATTTTTATTTTATTATTATTATTATAACAGCTCAGGATGTTCAAGGAGCAAAATGTTTGTGCACTTTCTAAAGGTTTTAGTTCTGTTTTTGAATAAAGGGTTGGAAATGAATGCTTTTCTTGCTTTTTTGTTTTTTATCCGATTCATCGATTAATCGAAAAAATAATCGACAGATTAATTGATTATTAAAATAATCGTTAGTTGCAGCCCTAGATTAATCTATATTTTATTTATGAAAAGAAAACTGCAGTGTTTTTAAACTTTTTTTTTTTTTTCAATTTCTGTTGGCCTACCTGAAATTTGTTCAGTTGTATTTATGATATTGATAATTTATTTGTTTGTTCCTGTTTTATTACTGTTTGCTTGTCTTTAACAATTTAATGTTTGAACTTTATATTATATTATTCTAGTTGTTTTTGCTGTGGTATTTTTGTTAAAACCATAGGCAAATGTTCCTCTTGTTGGTCTAAATGTTCTGATTTTTGCTCATGTTATTCAGCTGCAACAGAATGCTTTGCAAAAAGACAGAATACATTTTTGACATCTAAATGTTTGACTTTTTTATTGGATTTTTAAAAATCTTATTGGAATCAAAACTAGGAATCGGAATCGATAAAATTAAAACGATACCCAACCCTTCACAGCTTTGACTTTCTTGTTCTGTTTAATTTACATTTACATTTAGTCATTTAGCAGACGCTTTTATCCAAAGCGACTTACAATTGGGCGATATATAAAGCGATTCTTCTTAAAGAGGCAAGACTTATTGAATGGCAGGCTTGCTACAAATAATGTTTCCCGCAGTTGTGTTCGCACATAAACTGACAAGAGCATAGATCGATTCTTGGGATTTAAGAATCAATGTTGGTTCTGTAAGAATAGATTAAAATCGAGAAATCGTTATTTTCAAGCCCTATTGTACAGCAATGTCAGGTTTTTTCAAGACCTTTATCATCAAAGTTTGATGTGTTTAAAATAAAGCCTGTTCACAGCAAACACAGATCGTCTGCAGGAATTAACATCAGAACTCTTTGCACAGAACGTGATGTGAATTTTCATCAACCACTGAGTGAAAAGTTCAAATTCCTGAACTAATCATTCATGTGCTTTTAATGCAAAATGCACTTGCTTTAAAAATGTTAAACATGTTCTCGCTCTCCTGGAATGGAAGATGGATAATAAAACAGAAAGGTATAGGGATATATTACAGGAAAATAATGATAAAAGTGGCCTTCTGGTTGTAATCATTATCTGCATTTGATTTTTATATTACCTCTTTTGACTCTGTTTGCTGCTGTGACTTTGCACTCTGTCTTTCAATTATAACAATATCAACAGCTCCTCGTCTATCTGGACTGCTGCTTACAGACACATGACTTTGTACCTCTAAACATTACCTTTAATTTTAATGAAAATGACACAAACATGAACAAGCATGTGTCCACTTAATGTGAGGTTACATTAATTCATTATGAATATGTATGTATTCTCTGTTTCAGATTTGCCCAATCTGTGCAGCTTTGCCTGGTGGCGACCCCAATCATGTGACAGATGACTTTGCTGCTCATCTCACACTTGAACACAGAGCACCTAGAGATTTAATATCCTTTTATCTTAACCTAATGTGTATATGTCCCAATATATAATGGACTTCTTTCATAAAAACCTTCTATTCAATGTTCAATTTATTCTTTACTTAAGAATGATTTTACAATGTACACACATAGGTTCTGCTCATGTGTAATGACTGAGGCCTGTGTGTGTGTGTATGTTCAAGTCTCTTCAGAGATAACCTTACAAAGGTTTATTGAGGTTTTATGTCCTTACATCTTTAAGAAATGTAAAGGTTCTTCTCACAGAACCTAAAATTCTGCTATTTACTCGTCACTCCAAACCTTTATGATTTTACTTTTATGTATTACAAAAGATATTACAAACAGACAGAGTTAAGTGATAAAGTGACAGAAAAGTGTGGAGCAAAAAAGGTAATGAAATCACAACACATCGGACGCGAACCTGAAATTTCTGCATGAGTGCCACTGCTCAATGTGCCATATGCGCTTAACATTTGAATGACTATATTAGATGATTGAGGATGAGATGTGATGTGTCTTCTGTATCGGGTGTGTGGTGACACATTATCAAGCAGTTGCTCCTTAACCAGCATGTGCACGACGAGAGCAGCGGCGTGCGACACGTGCGTCGGATGTTCCACCCTGGGCGGGGACTGGGCGGTCCGCGGGCACGCCGGACTAACATGCACTTTACCAGCAGCTCCACTGGTGGCCTCTCCTCTTCACAAAGCTCCTCCTACTCCCCAAGTAATAGGGAAGCCATGGACCCCATAGCAGGTGTGTAATGTCTAAAGACAGGAAGTAGGGAGCATGTACACAGGACTTTGTACTTACCTGACTTATGTGTCTTTAGTTTGATGATGCAAGTGCTGTTTTAAGCGTCTTCTCACACAGTGGTTCTCTTTCCCCTTGTGTCTACATCACCAGAGTTGCTCTCTCAGCTGTCGGGTGTGCGGCGCTCTGCGGGAGGGCAGCTCAACTCTTCTGGCCCCTCGGCCTCGCAGCTGCAGCAGCTGCAAATGCAGCTTCAGCTGGAGCGCCAGCAGGCACAGGCGGCACGCCAGCAGCTGGAGACGGCCCGTAACGCTACACGCCAACGCAGCAACCCTAGCAACATCAGCGCCAACATCCCGCCGCCCAACACCGCCACAAACACCGCCATGTCTGAGAGCAACCCGCTGGCCTCCCACAGCTCCCAGTTTCTTCTCACACGGTACGGCTCAGACATCAGCATATTCTCAAGATTGTTGCTGTATTTTCAGAACATTCTTATTTTTAAATGAAAATTCAGATATTTTTTGGGACATAGTCAAAAATGTTAGGGTTCTAAAACTGTCCTGATATCATAATGTAGGGGAAATAAAAATGAAATTCTGGGGAAAGAACACTTAAGTCAACTTTAAAAAGAAAATTAACGTGAGCTTCAAATCAAGAGCTGCTCTGAGAGTTTACTTCACGAGTATTTCACCATTTAATTTGTTAAAACTATCGCAGAAACTCAAAGTCTTCACTATGCCCTGCCAAAATAAAAGTTTGGTTTTACTTAAAATTGTGGCAGAAATATATTTCTGTCATGACAACTCTCGAAAGGGATTGGCATGGTAATGCACATGACAATGTTAACCCTTTAGGCGCCAGGGTTTTTTTGGAAAAATGCTGGATTTTGACATCAAGATTTCAAAATCTTGTAGCTTGAAAGGGCTTAAAGATAGAGATCTAATGTAAATTAGAAAAATGTTGGGCATGACCGAAAGTTTATGTGGGGTGTAAATATACTCATCTAATTTGCATAGTATGACGTCATCAGGGGGCGGCCCTCCTGAATGTCATAATATTCAGGAAATAATAGATACTGAATTGATGTTTGAACCTATTTGTTTTTTTTTGTCTTTTTATCCTCATTACAAATGATCAGAAAAGAGGAAACCAACAATAAAACAGGAGAAAGTACTAAATTATTACTATAGAAGTACTACATGTCTGCCATCTAGTGGTACGGAATACAAATGAGATATTACACCATATTAGGAACTACAGTCTATTTGATTAAGTATGATGTCTTGTCGCAATTTTGCGACTTTGGCGCTAAGAGGGTTAATGTATTTGGGCTTGGCAGAATAGAACTGCTACGCTGCTACTGCGGCAGAGCAAGTACCGAGACTTGCTACTGCCAATACATCCACAACATGCTGCTGTAATCATGTAAGGAATATTGCTGCTGCAAATATAACATACATGAAATAACCCTCATATAGCATACATGAATCACCTCGTAGCAGATCTATACAGGTGGAGCTGGGGAAGGTGGAGGGTTTCTGAAGCAAGCTGCAACTGCTACGGCAAGCACTAGTCATTTATTTGAATGTTGAGCAGTGAGCTCATTGGCTACTGAAACAGGACAGAACCAATCAGCTGAGCCATGTGATGATGTCATTAGGTCAGATTGAGTTAGACCTATCGTACTGCGCCATCTAGAGTTTCATTCCAGAACTCTGTTAGTTTTGTACAGTATCTTGAAGTCATATTAATAGTAAAGCAATTTAAAATCTTATTTCTAAGAAATATCACAATTTTTTATTAGTTATAATTGAACAGTAAACCTCTATTGTGCAGCACTTTGTTAGCCAAAATGTTATATTTTAATTTTATTACATTTTAAAAGATTAATTAAACTAGTAACGTTTTATGCATTCATTTAATTATCAGCATTTTTTGATAAATGCATTCAACCATAAAACACAGAATCCCCCCAAAAAAATTCTGAAAAGATGAAACATTTTATTGGGCCCTATATTGTTAAAATTGTAATTGTTGAAATGTTATGAATTTAATTGTTTAGACATCCTCTTTGATTATTATCATTCAGTTAAACTTCAAGAAATCAAGAATTGGGTGAGGGGTTAAAACAGATTTCATAGACAATAATACATTTTTAATTTAGTATTTGTCCCTTCTAATTCCACCAGGTTGAACGAGCCGAAAATGTCAGAGGCAGAACGGCAGGCGCTGGAGAGCGAGCGCGCGGACCGCAGCCTGTTCGTGCAGGAGCTGCTGCTGTCCACACTAATGCGAGAAGAGAGCTCGTCTTCCGACGAGGACGAAAGGCGAGACTTTGCTGACTTCGGCGCCATGGGCTGCGTGGACATCATGCCTTTAGATGTGGCTCTGGAGAGCCTCAACCTGAAGGAGAGCTCCACAGGCAAGGAGCCTCCACCACCTCCTCTTTGATGATATCCCACCACAACGCAGACAATGTCCTCTGTGCTGTAACTGCCAATGACGGTGGGCAAAAAACACAGCTCTCTCTCATTTTTTTTCCTTTTTTTTTTCTTTTCTTTTTTTTTTTTTTTTTTGGTGATTGTAATTTCAGGTATGTCACCTTTGTTACATTGTATAAATCCATGAAAGGAGAGCGAGAGGAAAAAAAAATCAAAATACATCAGAACAGGCGTGTGAGAGAGTGAGCGAAACCGAGAGACACATAAACGGAACGAGAGAGAGAGAGAGAAAATAAGAAATATAAATATATAAATAAATATATATAAGTTGATAATCAATTCCACATAACTAATTTTTTTCCTTTAGCAGGTGAGCGTAGGTATCTGTGGCAGACCTCTGCTTCCTGTGTCTTGCAAAAGGCTCTCCTTATAAATACTCCACATTCAAAAACTGAAGAGGAAACAAGAGACCTTCTCTAATGAAGCTGCTGTGTGTATTTATGAATATTAATGAATAAAAAGTGCTTGGATGGTTTACCATAACTACTGCATGAGGTTATTTGCAGCGTGCATGATTTTTAATGACCTTGTCATTAAAAAAGCTAAATATCCCAAAGCTTTAACTTTTTTTCTTTTCCCAGGGTTACTTGAACACAGCCCACTTGAAATGGGCGAAATATCTACAAGTTTAGGTTTTTTATTGTTTGTTTAATATGGAAATCAACAGCAAAATTGGAACCTGCAGTAGCTTCGCAAGAAAAAGTGTTAAAAGCTTTTGTCACTCGGCTCCAATCTGCCCCTTCGTCTGTGACACATCAGAGCACAACAGTGACCGCCCACTTTATCAGCGACAGTGTTTTTCCCATCCATTTTCTCCATAAGGATAAAAAAAATAAAGCCAAAAACTAAACTGACCAGTTCCAAGATAAATCACAACGTACCATACACAGTAATTAGGTATGGAAAAAAAATGAAGGTACAAGATCGCATACTTAGATCCATTGATGGTTTGAACTACTCAACCCATCAAAGCATCGTGAATGACAATCGAATAAAAACATGACGGTACTAGGACTGTCAAAATGGCTGAAAAACTAAATTCGAATTTTGTACTTAAATATTATCAAAATTCAAATTGTATTTGAATTTAAAATGCATAATTTCAGTTAGGGTGAAGAAAAGCTTTTGGCTTCTCTCCTGAGGCCACAAGAGGGCGCATCGAGCAAAATATTACTAATGCACGTTTATTCAAAGCAAGAAAACATGACTATCTGTGGGGAAAAAAGTGCATAATGTTTATAAACCAATTATAATTAAGTTGCTTAAACAACTATAAACAAAACGGCATCATGTATGTATTCATAGTTTAACACAAAGGGCGGGAGAGATGTTATGTTTTTTCAAAGTTGAACTTGCATTAATTTTGCATGGCTTTCTAAACATGCCGCTCTTTTGTGCGAGACGTGAGTGCAACAGTGATAGATGTCCCTCTAGAAAATGCGCGAAATATGCATTCCGTGTGAACGGGTTGATTTCAGTTTTGACGTAAACAAGATCTTCTCCGCGTTGATGTTCTCTTTTCATGCTATATTTGTCATTAACAACGAAGCAGCGCCGCATCTAGTGGCTTCAGCAGGATAGGCTAGCAAAAATATTAAAATGCAACGACACATCATCGCATCTCGTGCGCCACTGATAAGGCTGCCTCCTTAACGTACACCTAAAATGTGGATTTTTAGTTTAAATTCGACGAATATTCGAAATTCGAATTTTTTTTGACAGCCCTAGACGGTACAATTACTGACTTATTGTCATTATACGGATAAAAACAATTTCATGGTATGCGTGTATATTGCAAAACAATTGATCAAATATAAAAGTAGTTTAAAGGTTTAGGGACATTTAAAACCCGTTCACACCAAACGTTAGCCACAAATTTGGTTTGATTTTTGCATTTGAAGTTTTCTGTTCAGACCAATACATAAAAAATGGAGGACAGGCTGAATAAAATGGAAATTCAAATTGTAACAGTAGTGACATGTGACCACAAGTGAGTATCTTATTGGTTGGCCAGTTTTTTTCACAGTGAAATGAACCGAAATTAACAGCCGTTGATTAAAATTAGAAATGTTTATCGCAACAAATATTCGTTTTGGTGTGATCAAGCATCTCTTTGTTTGTAATTCGCAGTGCTTAATGGGGGTGGGTAGTCGTTACCGAACTCTTGCTATGATTTTTATTTCTATGGTAGCAGCAGTGTCTCTGATTGGTGGAGCCCTCTTCAGGATTATGGGTAGTGTAGTTCCTCGCAGCAAATTCAGCATTTTTAGTGGGTTTTTTTTGATGGTGAAATCAAACTGAGCTCATGGTTTCTCATGTTTCAAAGGTTTTCATGTTCTTGTTAAAAATAAATTTCTTTATGGAGAAATTAAATGGGATTTTTACTTCTGAAAGCCCACTGTTGCGCTCTATTGGACGTTCAAATGGTCTGCCCTGATTGGCCGAGGCAAATTAACACCTTAACCATTTTAACTAGACGTCAATGTCTTAGTGTCTGTGTAATCACCAGATGTACTCTCTTAACTTATGCACCTGTACAGACAAGTTAGGCTCTCCATTGTCATCTCGCTCTACTCCTCACGTTTCTGCTTTAGTACGCTTGGGACCCCTCTCTCTTCATCGGTAAAAGGAGGGCTTGAGATTTGCCACGTTACGGCTTTATGTTGAACTTCTCAAAAGAGTGACATGCTTACATACTCTCTGCTAATAGACAGCACCTTCTATTTATTCAGGGTTTTTTCTTTTAATCTCTCTTGGTTCTTTTAAGCTTTGTGATTGATCATGCCACCTCCATGCCTATACTCTTATCCTCTATGTAAAATACAATGAGATGTATATGGAATTTGTGCGTTAACTTTCATAATGGATCTAGGACATGGGCAGACTTTCTTTTTTTAATGTAAATTTAGAATACTACAATAAAAACGGCGCACAGCTTTTGATGAAAACCAAACCCCATCCTTTTACTCTCCGTGACTGTGGTTTGAATACTAGTCACATGAATTTATTTAGAAACTTAATGTACTTCCTATTCAGCCAGAAGTATTGCTACACACAAGGTTCTGAAAAAAGAAATGTGAGTCTTTGCCATGAATAGAATGAAAAGAACTACGTTCTTTATGCTTTTACCGCTATTGTGTTGCAGTGTGTTTGCAAAGGTGTTCTGAGGGGTTTCTACACTTTTTCAGTATTTTATGTGCACTTCTTATTGGAAATTTTAATGTCAACACACTACTCGCACTTCTCATATTACAAAATAGCAGAATAGTCAGTGCATAAGTATGCAAATTGGGATGCACTTCCTGTCTTCCTTTTTTGGACAAACAGGTAGTTCTGCCCAAACTCACACCACTGGTTGAACCAGAAGTTGACATATTGAACTGAATAGTGGAAAGTATTCTAAAGACTAGTTTACCCACAAATGAAAACCAAGATGTAGATGAGTTTGTTTCTTCAGAACAGATTTGGAGAAATCTAGCATCACAACACTTGCTCACCAATGGATCGTCTGCAGTGAATGGGTGCCGTCAGAATCAGAGCTGATACAAACATGACAATAATCCACATGTAATCTACACAACTCCAGTCTGTCAATTATGTGAAGGAATAATAAATCCATCAAGACATTTTTAACTTCAAACTTGCTTTTGGCCAAAATATACGTGTCCTCTATCCATAATCAGTGCTGGGTAGAATACATACTGACTTTATCACATAGATTTAAATAGGATAAACTTGTACCATACTAATATAAAAATACTAAGAGAAAGAAAATATATTCAATTTGTTGTTCTTAACAACATAAAATGCATTAAACATTACATCAAATTTTCCGAACCTGGCATAAAAGACATTTGGCTGACAAAAAAAAAGTTTGGTAATCCCTGCATTACCATTATGCATTATGGACTGGCATTTTGGCCAGAAGTCTTGGTTTAAAGTTAAAATGATGGATTAAAACATGGGTGTTAATTGATAGACTGGAGTTGTGTGTATTACTTGTGGGTTCTTGTCATGTTTGTATCAGCTCTGATTCTGACGGCACCCATTCACTGCAGAGGATCCACTGGTGAGCAAGTCATGTAATGCTACATTTCTCCAAATCTGTTCCAGTGAAGAAACAAACTCATTTACATCTTGGATGCCATGAGGTTGAGTACATTTTCAGCAAAGTTTCGCCTTTGGCTGAACTACTGCTTTATTGTAAAAAAATAAATAAATCATACTCCACCTGTAATCCTTATAAAGGCAAGTCAACTTTATTCAAGTCCCTTTATACACTCTAAAAAATGCTGGGTTATTTCAACCCAACTTTGGGTCAAATTTGGACTAACCCAACTTTTGGGTTAAAAATGTAATGTCAAAATTGAACCCAACGGTTGGGTTAGTCCATATTTGACCCAAAGTTGGGTTGAAATAACCCAGCATTTTTTTTTAGAGTGTAGTATTAAGCTGCTGCTTTAAGACAAAAAATACTTCTTGACTTGTCAGCTGTGTGTCCATCACAGGCTATATCACGAACACAGCTAGTACTTCAGCCCTCAAGCCTCAAGATACCTGATGCTATTTTACCTGCAAGGCATGGGCGCTTCACCACAATACATTTTTGTCCCAACTACTCTGGATTGTCTGAGAATTGTGCCTCAGTTTGGAGCAGCTGGCCCTGTCACCGGCTAAATATTAGCCTTGGGATGCCTTTCATGCCTTACGTAAAGTGGCCTTTCTACCAAAATAACCCTTTGTGAGCAACTACATGATACAAATCCTTCCTTCACTGTCATCAAAATAGAATGGAGAAAAATGAGCTTGGCTCAAGTTCGTAAAAGTACCGGTAGTAAATAGGAGGATTAATATTTGTCGTTTAAATGTACCAAAAACCTAAATATGTATATGTATGTATGTATACACTATATACTACAGTTTAGGGTCAGTGATCTTATAGTAAATTGTATTTATTTAAAAAGAAGCTAATACTTTCATACAACAAGGATGCATTCAATTGATCAAAACAAGAAGACAGTAAAAACTTCTGCAAAATCATGTGAGACTGAAGACTGAAGTTATGGCTACTGAAAATTCAGCTTTGCCATCACATTAATATATTTTTAAACATTAAAATAGAAAACAGTTATTTTAAATTAGATTTTACAATTGTATTTTTACTGTATTTTTGATCAAATAAATGCAGCCTTTCAAAGTTACTGCCTCCAAACTGTTATATGTGTTATATATACTGTGTGTGTAAATATATATATATATATATATATATATAGACACACACACACAGAGCTGGGTAGTAACTGATTCTATGTAATCTGGATTAAGTAATCAGATTACAAAAATTAAGTACTTGTAATTAGATTAAATTACATTTTAAAATACTCAGAATCAGAGCAGAGTTACTTTTTTATTGATTACATGATTACATATTATTCACACAAAAGCAATAAATTAATTGATTAATATATTAATACATTTATTGATTCTCCCTAATTCTTTTTTTTTTT
>NW_015505391.1:1247777-1281010 GCF_001515645.1 Sinocyclocheilus grahami | reverse complement strand
ATAAAAAGGTATGAAAAACATAAAGGTACAAGGTTGCATACCTTGATGGATTAAACTACAATTACTGACTTATTTGTCCTTATAAGGATAAAAACATTGTGTATTTATATATTGCAACACACAGTCAACATTTGGTGGATCAAAAAAGTTCATCAAAGTTGTCTTAAGACCAGAATGCTTTTTGGTTTTAGGTTTTGATCCACTTCAAATGCTAACTACTGTAATTTAACATCTAGAAGTAGTTTGAAAGTTTGAGGAGATTTAAATACTGTTACCAAGAATTTGCCACAAATTTGGTTCGATTTTTGCATATGAATTTGTCTGTTTGGACCAATGCATAAAAATGCAGGACAGGCTGAATAAAAATGCTAATTCAAACTGTAACAGTAGTGGCTCTGGACATGTTATCACATGTGAGAATCTTATTGGTTGGCCAGTTTTCTTCGCAGTGCAATGGAAAAAGAATAGAACACCTTTCCGTAAAAATAAACAAATTGTCGCATTGATGGTGTACGAAGGTTCATGTTGGTCTGAACAGACACATTAACAGCTGTTGATTTAAAATTAAACATTTTATCGCATCAAATTGGCCCAACAAATATTCGTTTTGGTGTGAACAAGCATTTACTTGTTTGTAATTCACAGTGCTTAGTGAGAGTAGGTAGTCGTTACTGAACTCTTGCTGTGATTTTTGTTTCCATGATAACAGCAAAGTCTCTGATTGGTGGAGCTCTCTTCAGAATTATGGGTAGTGTAGTTCCTCAGAGTAAATTCTTCTATGGGAGGGGGGTTTAAATGACATTGAAACTCAGCTCATCTTTTTCAGAGGTTTTCACGTTAAAAACCGGTTTCTCTATGGAGTAAGTAAATGGGATTTTTACTTTCAAAACCGCACTGTTGCGCTCTATTGGACGTTCAAATGGTCTGGCCTAATTGGCCGAGGCAAATTAACACCTTAAAAATGTCTTGTTGCCTACAAGAAAAAGAATATACAGGTATCGACAAAAGATAACCTGCTTTATACCATTTTAACTAGACGTCGATGTCTTAGTGTCTGTGTAACCACCAGATGTACTCTCTAACTTATGCACCTGTACAGACAAGTTAGGCTCTCCATTGTCATCTCGCTCTACTCCTCACGTTTCTGCTTTAGTACGCTTGGAACCCCTCTCTCTTCATTGGTAAAAGGAGAGTGTGAGAGGTACGCTACGGGCTTTGTTAAACTTCTCAAAAGAGTGACATGCTTACATACTCTCTGCTAATAGACAGCACCTTCTATTTATTCAGGGTTTTTTCTTTTAATCTCTCTTGGTTCTTTTAAGCTTTGTGATTGATCATGCCACCTCCATGCCTATACTCTTATCCTCTATGTAAAATACAATGAGATGTATATGGAATTTGTGCGTTAACTTTCATAATGGATCTAGGACATGGGCAGACTTTCTTTTTTTAATGTAAATTTAGAATACTACAATAAAAACGGCGCACAGCTTTTGATGAAAACCAAACCCCATCCTTTTACTCTCCGTGACTGTGGTTTGAATACTAGTCACATGAATTTATTTAGAAACTTAATGTACTTCCTATTCAGCCAGAAGTATTGCTACACACAAGGTTCTGAAAAAAGAAATGTGAGTCTTTGCCATGAATAGAATGAAAAGAACTACGTTCTTTATGCTTTTACCGCTATTGTGTTGCAGTGTGTTTGCAAAGGTGTTCTGAGGGGTTTCTACACTTTTTCAGTATTTTATGTGCACTTCTTATTGGAAATTTTAATGTCAACACACTACTCGCACTTCTCATATTACAAAATAGCAGAATAGTCAGTGCATAAGTATGCAAATTGGGATGCACTTCCTGTCTTCCTTTTTTGGACAAACAGGTAGTTCTGCCCAAACTCACACCACTGGTTGAACCAGAAGTTGACATATTGAACTGAATAGTGGAAAGTATTCTAAAGACTAGTTTACCCACAAATGAAAACCAAGATGTAGATGAGTTTGTTTCTTCAGAACAGATTTGGAGAAATCTAGCATCACAACACTTGCTCACCAATGGATCGTCTGCAGTGAATGGGTGCCGTCAGAATCAGAGCTGATACAAACATGACAATAATCCACATGTAATCTACACAACTCCAGTCTGTCAATTATGTGAAGGAATAATAAATCCATCAAGACATTTTTAACTTCAAACTTGCTTTTGGCCAAAATATACGTGTCCTCTATCCATAATCAGTGCTGGGTAGAATACATACTGACTTTATCACATAGATTTAAATAGGATAAACTTGTACCATACTAATATAAAAATACTAAGAGAAAGAAAATATATTCAATTTGTTGTTCTTAACAACATAAAATGCATTAAACATTACATCAAATTTTCCGAACCTGGCATAAAAGACATTTGGCTGACAAAAAAAAAGTTTGGTAATCCCTGCATTACCATTATGCATTATGGACTGGCATTTTGGCCAGAAGTCTTGGTTTAAAGTTAAAATGATGGATTAAAACATGGGTGTTAATTGATAGACTGGAGTTGTGTGGATTACTTGTGGGTTCTTGTCATGTTTGTATCAGCTCTGATTCTGACGGCACCCATTCACTGCAGAGGATCCACTGGTGAGCAAGTCATGTAATGCTACATTTCTCCAAATCTGTTCCAGTGAAGAAACAAACTCATTTACATCTTGGATGCCATGAGGTTGAGTACATTTTCAGCAAAGTTTCGCCTTTGGCTGAACTACTGCTTTATTGTAAAAAAATAAATAAATCATACTCCACCTGTAATCCTTATAAAGGCAAGTCAACTTTATTCAAGTCCCTTTATACACTCTAAAAAATGCTGGGTTATTTCAACCCAACTTTGGGTCAAATTTGGACTAACCCAACTTTTGGGTTAAAAATGTAATGTCAAAATTGAACCCAACGGTTGGGTTAGTCCATATTTGACCCAAAGTTGGGTTGAAATAACCCAGCATTTTTTTTTAGAGTGTAGTATTAAGCTGCTGCTTTAAGACAAAAAATACTTCTTGACTTGTCAGCTGTGTGTCCATCACAGGCTATATCATGAACACAGCTAGTACTTCAGCCCTCAAGCCTCAAGATACCTGATGCTATTTTACCTGCAAGGCATGGGCGCTTCACCACAATACATTTTTGTCCCAACTACTCTGGATTGTCTGAGAATTATGCCTCAGTTTGGAGCAGCTGGCCCTGTCACCGGCTATTGTTAGACCTAAATATTAGCCTTGGGATGCCTTTCATGCCTTACGTAAAGTGGCCTTTCTACCAAAATAACCCTTTGTGAGCAACTACATGATACAAATCCTTCCTTCACTGTCATCAAAATAGAATGGAGAAAAATGAGCTTGGCTCAAGTTCGTAAAAGTACCGGTAGTAAATAGGAGGATTAATATTTGTCGTTTAAATGTACCAAAAACCTAAATATGTATATGTATGTATGTATACACTATATACTACAGTTTAGGGTCAGTGATCTTATAGTAAATTGTATTTATTTAAAAAGAAGCTAATACTTTCATACAACAAGGATGCATTCAATTGATCAAAACAAGAAGACAGTAAAAACTTCTGCAAAATCATGTGAGACTGAAGACTGAAGTTATGGCTACTGAAAATTCAGCTTTGCCATCACATTAATATATTTTTAAACATTAAAATAGAAAACAGTTATTTTAAATTAGATTTTACAATTGTATTTTTACTGTATTTTTGATCAAATAAATGCAGCCTTTCAAAGTTACTGCCTCCAAACTGTTATATGTGTTATATATACTGTGTGTGTAAATATATATATATATATATATATATATAGACACACACACACAGAGCTGGGTAGTAACTGATTCTATGTAATCTGGATTAAGTAATCAGATTACAAAAATTAAGTACTTGTAATTAGATTAAATTACATTTTAAAATACTCAGAATCAGAGCAGAGTTACTTTTTTATTGATTACATGATTACATATTATTCACACAAAAGCAATAAATTAATTGATTAATATATTAATACATTTATTGATTCTCCCTAATTCTTTTTTTTTTTTAATGTTTTCAGAAAGTTTTCCAGTTGTGGATATTCACACAAAGACCAGTCAATGTTCAGGTGGCTGTAATTAAGAGGCAACGCAGCAAAATCTTTTTAATTTTAAGTTTTCTCAACATTTCAGCATTGCATCAACTACTGATGAACACATTTTTTCATAGGTTATTTAACCATGTATTACTATGTCTTTGGAAGGCTTTTGTCTTTTAGACACATTAAAATGCACAAATTCACGTTATTTGTCATCTGAACCTCTTTCACCTAATATTTCAAGTACCCCTGAAATTTTAAAGTAATAAGTTAATAAGTAACACATTTGCATGTTCACGGTTCTCTGACATTGGTTAATGGACACAAACTAATAAAATATATTTTAATATTTTTTAGTAAGTGTTTTATTTTAATTTTAAAATAATTTATTTTCATATCAAATGTTTATGATTTAATTATTTGCTTTTCATTAAATTCACGAACCCCCTGCAGTTCCTTCACAAACCGAAGTTTGGGGAACCTTAACGTAATGTAATGTTTAATGCACTTTATGTTGTCAATAACAAATGGAGTATATATGACAAACGAGTTAGGTCAGAAGTTATTTAAAAGTAGTCTGATTATATAAATTAAAATGTGTAATGTAATGGATTACGTTACTAACTACGATTTTTGTCTTGTACAATTTAAGTAGCCCACCCATCTATATATATATATATATATAAACACAACATAAAACACAAAATAGCCCTAAGCACATAACAGATAACTGTTCACTTTTTAGCTACTCTATAAACAAACTATATATATATATATATATATATATATATATATACACACACATATGTGTGTGTGTGTGTGTGTGTGTGTGTGTGTTTCTTTGGTTCACTTTTAAAGTTATGAATATAATTTGCAACATTCTGAACAATGTTGTAAGACATACCACTTTTATTAAATGCACAGTATTACAAGGAACATTTCCACTGACTGCAGAGAAGCTTCTCACAGGATGCACAAGCATAAAGTACTGACACCTAAAGCTGTGAGAGATTGAGTCTGCCGGGAGACACACACACACACACACACACACACATTCACTCACAACCAGTGATACAGCTAAACAAATTAAAGAGGAACATAAATGTCAAATTCCAGTTGCCTAAACGGGTGTGTTTCACAAAGAAATGTCCAGGTTATATTTCATTCCAAAATCAAAAAAAAAAAGACCTTAAATAGGCTTATTTTCTTTTCATGTATACTTTCTCTTTTTTGATTTTGGGCTGACCAGGACATTTCTCGACACTAAGTGAGATTCACCCAGCAGAGCATAAAATCTTGACTTACAAAATAATGCATAAACAGTGTTCCAGTACTCAGTCACAGTTCTTCATTCATATACAATGTTAAGAGCTTTCCAGAAATCAAACGAGGATGGGGGTTCTCTTGGCTCTTTCCCCCTGAACGTGAATCAACACTCAGTAAAAAAAAAAAAGGGGGCGCAGTAAGCGTCAGTAACATTAAATTGTTTACTACACAGGGGAAAGGGCTAGTTGATCAATTACAGATATTATATATATATAAAAAAAATCGAATCATATTTTTAATATGAACAACCACAGGAAAAATAACTTATACATTGTCACGCAAAATAAACTGTATTTACACTCACATATTGCCAGAGGCCCATTAGATGTGTTTTTCTTCCCTTTATAATGTCACACATTTGACATGATGCCTGTTTGAAACAGAATATATAGAGAGAACATACTATTTATATAGACATCTATTAGAACTGTACAGAATGGATTATAAAGTACAGGCTGGCTATTAGAACACACAGAAATCTGTATAGCAAAAAAACAAATGAAGAAAATGCCATGTTTGTACAATAAAGTCTTCACATAGTCAGTCTGCCACAACACAAGAAAAATTGTTTAGCGTAACTGACTGAATACATTTCTTCGATATCTTTTAATATTAGCAAATAATCCCCTTCAATGTAAATAACCTCTTTCAGTGCATTTTCTTTTTCCTTTGTTTCTTTTTTTGCAGTGCTTACAATTGTAGGGTGAAAACTACAAAAATATGAGCAGTACATCTATAAAGAAAGTGCAAAGCTCTAAGAGGTCACAAGTCACTGCTCAAAAGATCATGACCGTAATGGCCGACACTTGACTTGATTGGACGCTGTCCGACAACTCGTGATGTCGGGTGTTAAAAGTAGGTCCTGCCAATGTACTGTTTGGAAAGAATTTGACATCAGTGTACAAAGAATGATTGATCCTGCTCATGAATATTTACAGTCTAATTGCATATATACAGACACATTCAAAGCAACACATCTCCGGTACTTCACATCCTGAAGAATCAGTAAGTCGGCTTGAATTGAGAAAAAACATTACTCTTGCAGAGGAGGACAAGTCGAATACTGTAGCCCTGGATTTCGTCAACAGTAATGATAGTCGGGTTAAGGGACTTTTGACCGGTCTGGTTTTACAGATTCAGCTGAATCGAATATGTACTGCGTGTAATATTCAAGTAAGCCCTAAGTATAAAAGACAGTATTTCTGATGCTTATCTTGGCAAACTTCACTAAGGAAATAATTACGATGGATTCAGAAAGTATTCAGACGTTTTCATTTTTTAGTTTCAGCGCAAAAATGGCCCATGCTCAATTGTGTAGCGATGTATGAAGCACAGCAGTCCCTTTCAAACCAAAGCAGCTCAAACTCGTTGCGAAATCTGCATTGAGAAATCACGCAAAATTCCTATTGAAATGAGTGGATTTGCAGAACGCTAAATGTGACCTCAGCTTTATACTAAAATGCTTTTTCACGTCAATCTAAACTCCCTACCACATAACAGAAGCGTCACATGGGTTGTGCAAAGTGTCTTAGGGCCTTGCGCTTTCATAACGACGTGGCCATCTGGAATGAAGAAAGAGAAGACCGATGAACAGGATTCATATTCAAAACGGTAAGCAAGCGCTGCTTTGTTTACTTTGTTTTTGTATATCTGCAGTCCTAGTTTGAAAGACGAAAGCAGACTACATGCTGCACCCCGCTTGTGGCGGCCTTGCCCCAAAATGATAACGCAAAAACCAAATTTGAGAACTTTGCAAAAAATATTACATCGACTTAAGTATTCATATTCTTTGTTAAGCTCAGGTTGCATTCTATTTCTTTGTGTCATCATTGAGCTGTATCTACACTTTGACTGGAATCCACCTGTGGCAAATTAAACTGATTGGACATTAATTGGAAATGCGCACACCTGTCTATAAACTCTTAAAAATAAAGGTGCTTCAAAAGGTTCTTCAAGCGATGCCATAGAAAACCCATTTTTGGTTCCACAAAGAACCATTCAGTCAAAGGTTCTTTAAAGAACCATCTCTTTCTTAGCTTTTTATAATCTGAAGAACCTTCTTTTGCCACAAAGAACCTTTTGTGAAACAGAAAGGTTCTTCAGATGTTAAAGGTTCTTTGTGGAACAATTTAGACAAAAAGGTTCTTCTATGGCATCGTGAAGCACCTTTATTTTTACTTTATTAAAATTCAAATCAGGGCAAAAACTAAGCCGTAAGGGCAAAGGAACTGCCTACAAAGCACAGATGGAAGCCTCTCCTAAGTCCAAGACACATGAAAGCTTAGATCTGCCAAAAAAAGGACTCTCAGACTGTGAGAAAGAAGATTCTCTGGTCTGGTGAGCCTTATTCCATGTGTCATGTCTGGAGGAATCCAAGCACCTCTCATTACTTGCGCAATACCATCCCAACAGTGAAGCAGTGGAGGTGTTTTTCAGCAGCATGGACTGGGGTACTTAGGATCAGGCTGGAAGGAAAACTGAATACAGAGATATCCTTAATGAAAACCTGGTCCAAAGCACTCCAGACCTCGAGACTGGTCCAGTGACTCTAAGCACAGCCAAGCTAATGCAAGAGTAGTTTTGGGACGACTACGAATATCCTCGAGTGACCAAGCCAGAGTTCAGACTTTTACTACCCCAACAAAAAAAATCTCTGTCCACCAATAGTACTTATTCAACCCGACATTTTAAGGATCTGCAGAGAAGAATGGCAGAAAATCCCCAAATCAGGACGCAAAGCTTGCCGCAATATACCCAAAATAACCTGAAGAAATTGCTGCCAAAGGTGCTTCAACTAAGCATTGAGTTAAAGTTCTGAATACTTAAGTCATTGTGATATATATATTATAATATTATTCTTTTTTTATATAAATTAGCAGGTTTCACAGATGTTTTTGCTTTGTCGTTATGGCGTACGGAGAGTAGACTGAAAACACATTTTAGCATAAGGCTACGGCAAAACGTGAAAAAACGAAGGGGTCTGAATACAATGTCATATGAAAATGACAATTTCAGTTGCCATTCAGTCATTTGTAGTCTAAATAAACCCTGTTGGTTGGCAGTCGTCCTCTGGTTACTTGTCTGGCGGGGTTGAAACACACAGGTTGAATCGGGACTGTCCCTTCATAGGGTCTTCCTGTTGTGACCTCAGGGACAGTCCGACTCGAGTCATTCTCACATGAACATTCACTTCAGTGCCCACCAAGCCCATCGCTTTGAAACGGCCCACAATACAGCAAAACAAACCGATCATAGATTATCACATACACAAATTATTTAGCAGTTATTTCGCAGTTGATACATAAACAGATAATAATGAATAATCCGAGATCAAATGAAATCCAGCTGTTCAGGCAGGCCTGTTGTGTTATGGACAACATCTATGGATATACTTCCCAGGAACAGGTAAGAAAGAAATCTTCAGTCTTTGCAAAGGCAAAGTCCATCAAATTGCAACATGACAACTATTAAGGGTGCCTACATACTAGTTTACGCTATGTCAAAGAATGCTGGGAATTTGTCGATTCTGATGCTCCGTTATGTGACCAAAAGTGGAGGGAATTTGTACTTTGGCTGGAATGCACTCTGTTGACTACTGAGAATCCCAGGGAGGTGGGTCCAGTTGTGCTTTCAGAAATCCAATTGGTTGTATTTCTGCTTTATTTCAAACAGTCCTGGCTCTTTCCATCCATCCATCCATCCCTCCATAATCCGATATAGAGTCGTAGGGATCCTGGAAACTATCGCAGCCTCTCGGGCCTCAGGCAGGAAAATATCCTGGATGAATTATGCAGTCTGGCTCTTTCCACACCCTCTTGCATAATTCAATTCATCAAGCGTCCGGTCAGAGTGTTTTCTAGTGTGTAAGCACCCTAACGTGTTACCACTGATGGACACAAGAACAACATCTCTCTCATTGTTCTTCGAACCTCAGTTAGAGAGACAAGTGCCCTTTGAATCAGAACTTCAGCGCATATGGCCCGGGAGCCAAACAGTGTCTGAGGAAATATTTCAATGCCACTGCTGGTGACTTTGCCTCTGTGCTCACTCCAAACACTCGGTGTCCAACCTCAAGCCTCTTCCGAAGAAAGAAAAAAAAGTCTTGTCGCTGTACTTCTATTACAAAGTTCGCACTGAGTAAGATGGGGTGCACTGAGATGTCCAAAAACGCCTTTCATCAACCTCAGCATTAGACATCAAAACTTGGCACAGATTAATCTAAAATTAGATCAGATGTGTTAAAAAAAAAAAAAAAAAGGAAACATGATTCTGGCAGTTCCATGATTGTTACTCGATAGTTTGCGGTATAAATAGTATTGCGATTTGCGTAAAGTCTGCCAGAATGTCGCCAGGGCTTTGACAGCGTTGTGCTAATGACTAGGTCCTCATCAAGTCCGAATTCTGTCCATCTCGTTAAATAAATGGTAAAAGAAAAACAAATATAAACTTTCCTAAACCAAATGACCTTTTTCTAAAAGGTTGTTAAACAAAAGGTCTACATTGTCTCTGACGCATATTTACAACAATCAGATGTTTCTGTTTGTAGACCATTTGGGGTTTTTAGAAAACACAATGATGCTTGACAGATATGGACATGTCCAGATGTGGAAAAACTCAAAGCAATGCACACAGTCAACTTTAAGGCCTTTAGTCTATGTGGTGAGAAGGCTGAAGCACAAGCCATTTTTAATGAACACACACATCTATATTCAATCACTCATTCTAATCGAAACCATCCCTTTTATACCACGCATTCACACACTTTTTCTTGCTAACAATTACACACCCATACTGGCAAACGGATCAGCCCAGGATGTCCAAGTAAACAGGCGAGGCCTTGGCCAGGCTCTGGAGCAGGTTGTGGATTTCTTTGATGTTGAGTCTCATGTAGGGCTCCCTCTGCCAGCAGCCCAGCATCAGGTCATACACCTCTTTGGGGCAAGTACGAGGTCTCTGCAACACCCGACCCTGTGTGATACACTCGATCACCTGCAGCAGGCAGCAGAAACACAGTCCAGAATGTCAACTGAACACTAAGGGTGCATCAGTCTGCCTAGAAAGAGACATTTTTACAAGGTAAAAATTGGTTATGATTGGTCTGATGAGTCTTACCTCGTTGTTTGAGAGCTGGTACCAGGGTTGCTTGCCATATGTGAATATTTCCCAAAGGACCACACCCAAACTCCACACGTCACTCTCTGTGGTGAATCTCCTGTACATGATGCTCTCTGGGGGCATCCAGCGGATGGGCAACATGGTGTGACCACCCACCTGAGATAAGAGATACAGATAAACAGTGATTGTTGGTAGAAGCACATGCACTTATTAAATCCATCTTCTACCATTTCAGTTCCTACCATTTTAGAGTCTCCATAATGCGCAAAGTAAACTTAATACTTTTTAGGGATGGATGATATATTAGTACCGTAATATTAATTAATACTAATATTATTAATACAGTAACACTTTACAATTAGGTTCCATTAGTTAATGTATTAACTAACACGAACATACAATGAACAACACATTTATTAAAGTATTTATTAATCTTTGTTAATGTCAGTTAATGAAAATACAGTCTTATATTATTAATTCATGTTAATTCACAGTGCATTAACTAATGTTAACAAGCACAACTTTTGATTTTTTTATTGCATTATTATTTTAATAATGCATTAGTAAATGTTGAAATTAACATCAACTAAAATGAATAAATGCTGTAGAAGTATTGTTCATTCTTAGTTCATGTTAACTAAAGAAGTTAACTAATGAAGCTTATTGTAGTGTTACCATTTTTAAAAACACTGATTTAATAACGTTACATATAATCTTTTTTTTTTCTTTTTTACAAATGTAAAAATGAATGCATTTTTCATACTGTACATCAGTTTTTATTTTTAGTTTTTTGTGTTCTATTTTGAATTTAGTATATGTAGATAGTATAGTATAATACTGGTCATTTACTGGTCATAATATGAAAATAATTATTGACTTGTCGGTTTTGAGCTAGATTTTTAATATCGGTGCATCCCTCATTCTTTTATAAGGTATACTACAGTGTTGCAATGTTCCTTCATCAGCATCTATTAATACACTGATAACAGGCATTCATTTTTCAAACAGTATTATTTTGCACACTAAAGGAATATTGGTAGTACTTGTACAATCTATACAATTTTTTATTATTATTCAGCAAGGATGCAGCAAAAATGTATCAAAATGTACAGTAAAGAAATATAAAATGTAACACAAAATTATTTAAAAAAAAAAAATGGTGTTCTTTTGAACTTTCTATTTATCTAAAGGCTAATTCGCTCCACAAGAGACACCAACTAATGTCCAGATTACAGTACAAGACCCAACAAACGCAGATCCAGCACTGGCAAACTGCAGCATTGTATAGTTTTAATTGGCCTAAACAATCCAAAAAAAAAAAAAGTCTCAAAAATATTATGCAGCACAACTGGGACTCAGCATATTAGACTGATTTGTGACGGATCATGTGACACTGAAGACTGGACTGATGGCTGCTGAAAATTCAGCTTTGCATCACAGGGATAAACTGCATCTTGAAATATATTAAAATAGCAAACAGTTGTAATAATATTTCACAATATTACTGTTTTACTGTATTTTTGATTAAAGAAATGCAGCCTTGGTGAGCATAAAAACTTTCAAATACATCAAACTATCTTACCAACCCAATGTTTTGAACAGTTAGTTACTTCACACACATACTATAAAATTAAGTACAACCAGAATATTTCCCAAAAAGAAAAACTGCCATATGCAATCACCCTTGTGTTGTTTCAAACAAAGTCTTCTGAAGCCATTGAATAGCTTTGCAAGAAATAGAAAGAATTCACTGTTAATCTTCCCCTCTATCACACATCTTAAGTGCCAGATGCCATTGGTTCTTGCAGCAGAACTGAATGTGCAGAAGTGTAAATGAGATTGAGGAGGGGATGATTTTCCATTCATATTTCACAATATTACTGTTTTACTGTATTTTTGATTAAAGAAATGCAGCCTTGTGAGCATAAAAACTTTCAAATACATCAAACTATCTTACCAACCCAATGTTTTGAACAGTTAGTTACTTTACACACATACTATAAAATTAAGTACAACCAGAATATTTCCCAAAAAGAAAAACTGCCATATGCAATCACCCTTGTGTTGTTTCAAACAAAGTCTTCTGAAGCCATTGAATAGCTTTGCAAGAAATAGAAAGAATTCACTGTTAATCTTCCCCTCTATCACACATCTTAAGTGCCAGATGCCATTGGTTCTTGCAGCAGAACTGAATGTGCAGAAGTGTAAATGAGATTGAGGAGGGGATGATTTTCCATTAATCTGGGTCTTTCTTACACAAAGCTTCTGTATGGCTTCAGAAGAGATAGAATATGGAAATTTTCTGTGCATCCAGCAAAATGCTCTGCTCTACAGTTTATTAGATAGCACAATGAACTTTCCACCTATTCAAGACCAGTAGAATAGTAATTGTGATACTGAAAATCAGTGTATCAATCTTGTATAAATGGGACCTCAGATTGAGCATATGGGTCCTTTACAGCATGAAATGGTGCGCAAAACTACTGCAGTGTTTTGCCACAGTACCTAGTTTATTGCAAAACTTTGAACTCATCACCTGAAATTGCATTGCAGGATTCCAGTTGATCATACAATGACAAAATCCTGTTTTTTTTTCTATTGCAATACGGCAGAGGGAGCTGATATTCCTTCATTTCTCTCTTTCTCTCTCTCTCTCTCTCTCTCTCTCACACACACATACACACTCTGCTGACAGAGTGTTTCCGGCTGTGTTGGCAGCATGCAGGTTCGGGAGAGCCCTTGAGTGTCAGGTTGATCATACAATGACAAAATCCTGTTTCTTTTTTCTATTGCTATACGGCAGAGGGAGCTGATATTCCTTCATTACACTCTCTCTCTTTCTTTCTCTCTCTCTCTCTCTCTCTCTCTCTCTCTCTCTCACACACACTCTGCTGACAGAGTGTTTCCGGCTGTGTTGGCAGCATGCAGGTTCGGGAGAGCCCTTGAGTGTCAGATGGTCTGGGCTTTTTCTGGAAGGACTCACTGTGGGGAACTGTTGGTTTTTGAGGCACTTTCAAATTTACAGTATTTAATCAGCTGTTCAGATGCATACATTTAAATAGTCATACTAAACCATAATAACAAAAGACAAAATAACAGTATATCAGTTATATTATCCATTATGGACATAAACAAACTACCTTTTGCTTTTATGAATCAGGAAAAAAGTCAGGAAACAGAAGAGAGAGGCTCAGATCAGGAAATGACCCAAGACAGAATTGACCTTAGATTAAGCATGTCAAGTTTTGAGTCTAATGCCATTTCCTCCTGAAGAGTGTGAATGTTCAGGCAAGAATCTGACATGGGCCTGTGGATTATTTTTAAGTGGTTTCCCAGAGAGTGTTCACCCTCTTCAGTGGCTTGGTTTGAGCAACCAGTGAAAATATATCATACATATCTGTAATCTTTTCTAATTTGATTCTGAACACTAACAGCTGTAGTGTGTATCTATTTGTGCTATTAGTGGCAACAAATGCAATTGCAATATGTTTATTTAGCTGCACGACTTTGCAACAGTATCTCAAACAAAAGTTTTCTTAGAAAACAGTCTTTCCTTTTGCAGTTCTGTTTGGTGTCACACCGAAGTAAAATACTGCTTACTAAGTAATGTAACATCACAAACAGCAGCTTTTTTGCTGTAACAGTTAATTGAAGCAAAACTTTAATCAATATATTTTAATTTACTGAAAGAGAATGGTTAATATTCAGATGGATAAGCAAACATGCAATAAATGCATTTCAGTGCCTCTACTGAATGTATGAAATTATTTTACTTTGAATCTAAGCTGTAAACACATATTCAGGATTTTGTAGATGTTATGTACAAATGCAACAATTTAAAGGGGTCATCCGATGCCCATTTTCCACAAGTTGATATAATTCTTTAGGGTCTTAATGGAAAGTCTGTAACATAGTTTGGTTAAAATTTCTCAATGGTAGTGTAAAAACACCTTTTTTTACCATGTCAAAAACAGCTCTTTTCAGATCAAGCCGTTTTGTAGCATCTTCCTTTAAATGCTAATGAGCACTGCTGACCCCGTCCCTCTCTTCCGAGCTGCTCTCAGAGAGACTGTTTACTTTAGCCGCATTCATCGTGAAACTTGCTAATTAGCACATTATTAGGGGAGGTCGTGGCCTAATGGTTAGAGAGTCAGACTCGTAACCCAAAGGTTGCAGGTTCGAGTCTCGTACCGGCAGGGATTGCAGGTGGGGGGAGTGAATGTACAGTGCTCTCTCCCACCTTCAATACCACGACTGAGGTGCCCTTGAGCAAGGCACCGAACCCCCAACTGCTCCCCGGGCAGCCGCAGCAAAAAATGGCTGCCCACTGCTCCGGGTGTGTGTTCACGGTGTGTGTGTGTTCACTGCTGTGTGTGAGCACTTTGGATGGGATAAATGCATGGTTTACCATACTTGGCCGTCACATTAGGATTTGCAAAGATTCATTAAAAAACCTTATACTCGCTTCTTCTGTAGGTGAAGCTGGATCACGAATAATTTGCGTGAACATAAACACATTTATGTAGATCGGGGCGCATTCCCTTCAGAAACAAACGTAATCCACTGCATCTTCAGCGGCTCAGATGTCGGGAGTAAATGACGACTGCTATGTTCATTATTACATCCAACAACAGAACACCTCAGTCGCTTAAGAGTCATTCTTACATCTGCTCCGGTGGTGAAACACTGGCGAATTGATGACAGATCACTCAGGGCGGGTCTAAGGTAAGACGCTAGTCCAGTCTGTGCTGAAACGCTGCTGTCAATCAAACTATTGTGGGAGGGGCCTGTCTGTGTGATGTCACACAGACAGGCATCTGAGATCAGCTTGATTTGAGAAAGGGGTAAAGATTTTAGTAGATTAAAAAAAAAACACTGGGTGGATTTTTATCATTATAGGGTGGTTGTGTACACACACTGCCAACACACATTACATCTGCTCCGGTGGTGAAACACTGGCGGATTGATGACAGATCACTCAGGGCGGGCGTAAGGTAAGACGCTAGTCCAGTCTGTGCTGAAACGCTGCTGTCAATCAAACTATCGTGGGAGGGGCCTGTCTGTGTGATGTCACACAGACAGGCATCTGAGATCAGCTTGATTTGAGAAAGGGGTAAAGATTTTAGTAGATTAAAAAAAAAACACTGGGTGGATTTTTATCATTATAGGGTGGTTGTGTACACACACTGCCAACACACATTTCAGTTCAAACTATTTGCTAAAGTGCATGTAGCATCGGATGACCCCTTTAAGAACCAACCGTTGAAATACTCATATTGGTCAATAATCTGTCTCCTCAATGCATATGGTGGGTAATGTTGTCGCAATGTTTGTTTAAAGAAGTTTACCATCTATATTTCATATTATATGAGTTTCATTACTGTATGATATATAATTTTAACAAAATCATGTATCAATGTAGTTATGCCTTCAGATTTCAAATTAAACAAGACATTTGTAGTAGATTTTGAGTTCCTCAAACCAAAAAGACCACTGTGATATGGACATTTCCAAGGTGACCAACACTTACCCTATAGTAGTCGGTGCTGTACACATCTCTGGACATGCCGAAGTCTCCTATCTTGACAAGCAGGTTCTCTCCCACCAGGCAGTTGCGTGTGGCCAGGTCTCTGTGCACAAAATGCTGTGAGGCCAGATACACCATGCCTGCTGCTATCTGCTGAGCAATGTGCAGCATCTGAGGCTGAGTTAACTCCACCAGCAAACTGTGCTGTCCGTCTGCCATCAGCACCGCGTCTGGACCATGAGCCCTGTAAGAGAGAGTATGGGAATAGCATGTGTGAAACTGAACATTGTTGGACATCAGAAAGTGGACGACACAAACACATTTTGCTTAGCATTTAAAAAGTATAGCTAAAAGTGTGACAATCATCATGACAATTTTAGACCCCACTAACTTGCACAGTAAGGACAAAAGTCATGCAGGTTTGGAAAGACATGAGGGTAAATTATCATTCTTGGTTTGGAGTGAACTATCTGGGCGTATTTAACCCAGAACTTGCCTTAAACAGCAATGTTTCAAAATTGTAAAGGAGGTTGTGATAAACGCTCTCCTGCAAACCTGAGAAATCTGTTGAGGTCTCCATGTTTCATATACTCAAACACCATAATGAGAGGGTCGCATTCTACACACACGCCATAAAACTTGACAATGTGCTCATGCTGCAGGTTGGTCAGGAGCTCTGCCTCTCGGTGGAAGTCTGCTCGCCCACTTTCGCTGGCTTCTTTCAGAGTCTGCGAGATAAAAAAGTATGATCTCTTATTACAGAAATACCTACTGTAAAGTCTCATTTTGTAGCCAAAACTTAAAATGTTACATCTCTGGACATGCCGAAGGCTCCTATCTTGACAAGCAGGTTCTCTCCCACCAGGCAGTTGCGTGTGGCCAGGTCTCTGTGCACAAAATGCTGTGAGGCCAGATACACCATGCCTGCTGCTATCTGCTGAGCAATGTGCAGCATCTGAGGCTGAGTTAACTCCACCAGCAAACTGTGCTGTCCGTCTGCCATCAGCACCGCGTCTGGACCATGAGCCCTGTAAGAGAGAGTATGGGAATAGCATGTGTGAAACTGAACATTGTTGGACATCAGAAAGTGGACGACACACAAACACATTTTGCTTAGCATTTAAAAAGTATAGCTAAAAGTGTGACAATCATCATCACAATTTTAGACCCCACTAACTTGCACAGTAAGGACAAAAGTCATGCAGGTTTGGAAAGACATGAGGGTAAATTATCATTCTTGGTTTGGAGTGAACTATCTGGGCGTATTTAACCCAGAACTTGCCTTAAACAGCAATGTTTCAAAATTGTAAAGGAGGTTGTGATAAACGCTCTCCTGCAAACCTGAGAAATCTGTTGAGGTCTCCATGTTTCATATACTCAAACACCATAATGAGAGGGTCGCATTCTACACACACGCCATAAAACTTGACAATGTGCTCATGCTGCAGGTTGGTCAGGAGCTCTGCCTCTCGGTGGAAGTCTGCTCGCCCACTTTCGCTGGCTTCTTTCAGAGTCTGCGAGATAAAAAAGTATGATCTCTTATTACAGAAATACCTACTGTAAAGTCTCATTTTGTAGCCAAAACTTAAAATGTTCACAATCCATTTTACTTGCGCAATTTTGATGAATGTTTTGTTGTGTAAATGCACCATACCTTAACAGCCACCAAAATCTTCTCTTGGTCAGGAGACAAGTTGTAACATTCAGCCAAGAACACTTTCCCAAAAGCCCCTTCTCCAAGCTCCCTCTTTAGCAGAATGTTGTGACGCTTTATGTGTTGGACGACTGCAAAACAAGGAACGCTCATAGTTAAAATAAGATTCAGAAAACATTTGAGTGGTGCTTGTTCATACTAAAGCTAGGGCATTGTGTGCATCAGTCAGGGTGTTATTTTGTGGTCACTAATGTGTACTGAGTGCTTTTTTTTTTTTTTTTTGAACGTTGCAATGCCATTGCTAGGGTGTTCTAGGTAGCTGCCTCCTGAATATTCTAGTTTTGGGTTCCTCCTTTAATGTACATCTATGAGATTGTTTATCCCGTTTCATTGTCCACAAGGTGAAAATAAGTTGTGTTGTTGTTCAATCATTAAAGTCAGCAAAAAACAGAAGTTGTGATCGTTGATTGACCGGATTGTGAAAAAGTGAGCTTGCATACTTGAATGGAGCATTTGAATGTGTTTGGATTAACTGCAGTGTGGTCCAGTGTCATTGTACTATTACTGATATACAATTATAGTTTTTGAATTAGATTTTATTTTAATATTTTTTTGTTTTCATTTTAATTTAAAAATTAAATGTTAATTTTAAAGAGAGTTTTCATAATTTCATTTAATTAAGTTTTTAGCAATTTTGTTCTGTTATATATATACATGATTCAAAGACAAGATGTCTTAAAATCGAATTAAATGTACAAAACTGATTTTATATACACCGAAAGCATATTAAAGTAAAGTATCTACTTTAATGTTTCAAATAACTTTTTAGGTTTTAAAATTTAGGTTTGATGCTTGGAAACATATATAAATATGTTTATATAGTTTTTATTAAGTTGTAGTTTTTCGTTTAAGTTAACAATAATAAACCCTTGTATACATCAGTAGAAAGAAGTGAGTCATATCATAGAAAGGGCAAGTTAGGACATTTTGATTTAATATAGCTTAGAGGTCAAAAAATATATATGCATGGATTAATCATTCATAATAACACCAGCAATAAGAAAATAAATAGGGTCAATTTTGCTTTCATGCTGACTTAACCCTACATATGAGCAACGGTACAGGATGCTTGCTATAGCAAACACCAATAATAGTCCATCAGGTGTTGGTAACATTTACAGATGAACTGTGTTAGATCCTCAAATGTAAATGAATTGAAATGAAAAAAAGCTTGCAGATACATTTACAGTCCAACAGTGATTAAGTTGCACAGCATCAGCCACCCCTGATATCATCGCCATGGTGATAGAAGGGGAGGTTACTATGACAACTGACCAGTGGCAACCTAGGCTGAAATCTATTTCAGTGGATGGAGTGGGGCCGCTGACGGCCCAGCATGCCACGGCAACTCACGAGTGTCCGATTTCAGTATGCTGCCGGGGTTACGGAAGTACTGGGGGTTCTCAATGACTGGAATCTTTGTCATTCCGATAATAACGGCATCTGGGCCCATCTCCGATGATGATGGTGTGTTGTTGCCATTGGAAACGTGGTGGAGGGGGCTGGCAGAGTCATCGTCATTACTAATGACAGATGAAGAGCCTGGTAGAGACGGGAAAAAAAATCATAGAAATAATAGGAATTCACATTCTTAATATACATGCAAACGTGTTGAAAAGTGCATTGCTATAAGAGAGGAAACAATAACCATGATTTTTGTTTAAAAGGTGCAACTAATATTGTTGTTAAAATATTCAAATTCATATTATTCTATATTTGTATGTGATATGTTACAGCAATAGATGACGTTATCTGCCTTTACTTTCATAATGTGACATATTTCTTAGTAAAACAAGATATTCAACTAGAAAAAAAAAGTAGGCCAGGATTTTTTATTTATTTATATTTTTTATTTCCAACAGGAACCGATTCGATTGTGAAACGTGGGCGTTCCAAATCAAAATGCAGACAGACTGCTAAAACTTTTGCTAAAACGATGCTTAGCAAAAGTACTTGCATCTTCAGTTAGGGTTAGCGAAACACATATTCAGCAGAAGTGAAAAGCTAAAGTGGTGCACTTACCTTTCATGCCAAACTTGGAGCTTCTGCCATACTTGAGGAAAACTAACATCAGGATACATCCAGTTAAAGCAACCCCAGCTATTCCAACCACTATGTAAACCTAGAATATAAAATTAAAATTTGAAAAAAGTACAGTAGACTTTATTAAAGCAAGCACGTCTCTAGTCTGGGGTGGGTTTGAATTGATTTAGCACAGTAAA
This sequence comes from Sinocyclocheilus grahami, assembly GCF_001515645.1. Classification (NCBI taxonomy): domain Eukaryota; kingdom Metazoa; phylum Chordata; class Actinopteri; order Cypriniformes; family Cyprinidae; genus Sinocyclocheilus; species Sinocyclocheilus grahami. The sequence continues at coordinate 1,261,002 of NW_015505391.1, read as the reverse complement.
TCTAACAAATTTACAGAAATAACACTGCATCAAAGAAAGACGCTTACAAATAGAAATTGCTTGCTTTAACAGTACTTGCTTTAATACTGTCATAAATGGAAACTGTCCAATAATGAATCAAACGATTAACAGAATACTGCTGGTGAATATCTGTTAAGCTCTGTCAACAGTAGCTGCGGCCTGCTGTCGATTACTACATAAAATAATGTGTCTAGTCTCTCAGTTTGTAAAAACAAACAAAAAGAATGTGTACTTACAAGGAAAGTCTATGGGGAAAGATTCAGCCACCTAGAAAAGTAATCTCACCTCAACAAAAACGATTTAGACAACTTTACAGCTCAAATAAACTATTTTTACTGAAGTGCTTAAACAAAAGTACCAGCTTCATATTTCTGCCTTCAACTTCTCTAGAATGCTGGCCCCATTGACTTTCAGTGTAAGTACAAACTGATGGATGGGTCAAAATAGTTTTCTGTAGAAATAAACAGCAGTCCACAGATGTTGTTGATAGAGCTTAAGATGTATTTAACCTAAAATTTTCCTTTAATCACTCTATGCAAAAACATACCGCGACTTTGTCCTCCAGTGGTGGGGTATCTTTAAAAAATATAAGGCAGATAAAACAAATTACACTATTTAAAGGATTGCAGTTCAAAACTATAAAAGCCTGAAGGCCAAATACATGTAATGTACATGAATAGACTTACCTGGACTAAATGTTGTGTCTGTGTTACATCATTTAAATGGAAATAAAAATGGAAATGGATTATCCAGTGATAAATAACATTCTATAAACGTCACAATATTTTTAATGGGGTACAAAGAGCAGCTGGGTGAATCTTATGAAAACCATTCAGAAATTTCCAGGTCATATGTCACCTCATATATACCTTTTTTTGGCATTGTGGCCCTATTTCTTAAAATGTGTTAAGTACCATTAATAGTATAGTATTTCTTGTTCTGAACTTTACAATAATGATTTAAAATAAATAATTGCATCCAAATAGGATTTTCGTGAGTTCAGTACAAAATTAAGAATGAAGAACAGTAATGAAGGTTTTGGTGAGAAAATGTGCTTCCATTTTAGGGTAAAATATTTTGAGAGGATATTTTTAAGGCAATATTTCCTTTTTAAAGTTTCATCCAGCTGACTTAAAATTTTGCATAGTTTAATTCGCCAAAATATTGTTTCACAAGACAACGTACCGTAATAAAACACTCCCTCTGTGGAAACAAAAATATGACAGATGTTTGCTTTTACACATTAATAGACCTTATTATTTAGAATAATAAATAATACATACATTTTAGAGTGATGCAAGAAAACCCGAGCCCACCTGTCCCTGAGTGGTCCTCATCAGGTGTGTGCATGAAGTGTGCCGACACGTTTCCCCTGTCCTCTCCGAACTCATTGCTAGCCACCAGCGTGTAGATGCCGTTATGGATATGAGTGGGAATGTCCAGCTGCAGACAGCCGTGGTACTCCGTATCCGTGATTTCATGGATTTCGGTCTTGATGTACTGCTGCTCCTCCAGCAGCTTCCCCTCGTGGTACCAGTGCAGATCAGGCCTCGGGTTGCCCGTCACAGTGAAAGGGATGCACCAGTCCTGGTTCCTCACGGGCTGGTACAGCTGCACGATAGTAGGGGGAACTGACTCAGGAGAAAGAAGAAGGAGCAGAGGAACGAGAGAGAAGGGAAGAGGGGAGGAGGAGAGGAAGTGTAATCACAGGATGTACCACAGGAGTAAACGAGAGGAACGTGGAAACTTTCGCTGTAGTTTGACGAAAGGAAAGTGTCCGACAGCACATGGAATGGAGGGGCAGTATAGAGGGATTCTAGGGTGAGAAATACAAGAGAATGATAAGAAATGAAGAGGCTTACCGTAGTATTATAATACAACACGAAGAAACATGCAAAAGTAAAATGGATTGACAAAGTTTGTTAACGGATTTGTCGCTGATAGGCGGAAATTAAACGTTATGTTAGCGTAACATATAGAAGTGTTATGCACATATAAAAAAGTGACTGATTTGTTAAACGAATAGATCACTAAAAAAATTTAAATTCTTATTGTTCAAAACCATATGATTTTCCAGCAAAATTCCCAAGCCGCTCCTCATGATGAATAGAGCCATGCTTGATGTCAAAATGGCGGAAGACGGTAACTTGGAGGAGAAAAATTGTTGAATAAAGTCGTCATTTTTGTTTTCTTTGCGCACAAAAAGTATTCTCGTAGCTTTGCAAAACTGAAGTTGAGCCACTGATGTCACATGGACTGTTTTACCGATGTCCTTGCTACGTTTCTGTCTGGGAACATCACAGTTGCGTTGCTGTCTATGCAGGGTCTGACAGATCTCAGATTCCATCAAAAATATCTTAATTTGTTTTCCGAAGATGAACTTCGGAGGTCTTACGGGTTTTGAACGACATGAGGGTGAGTAATTAATGACAGAATTTTCATTTTGGGGTGAACTAACCCTTTAATGTTTCCTTGCTGAATGAAGGTGCTGGATATTATTTGCTTTAAATAAATGAATAAAAAAACTTTTGAATGGCAGTTTGGACCTTGTGCTAAACATTTGTTTTTGTGTTCCAGGGAAGACAAAAAATATGGGTTTGGAATGACATGAGGGTGAATAAATGATCTTCACTGAATCTTTCACTAAATCCTCGACTGAAAGCTTTATTTTTTTCCCTTAATATGTTAACTATCCCTTTAACTACAAAAACACAAAATAAAACGGGTATATTCAATAAGGCTCAAAGCTTACTATTAAGAGGGTAAAGTTTTTGCAACAGTGTAAGTTTTGTCAGGCCCGGTCTAATGTGATAGCTTGAGGGGAAACTTCCTGAGCATTTGATGATCTTAAGCATTTGGCACATTTTCAAATGTATCTTGAACTCTTAAAAACCGTCTAATAGTTCAACCAACCAGGAAAGCATCTAATCTCCACGCATTCCCAGAGCCTCCCATTCGGTTTGAAATCCTATTATTTTGTCAGAATGTCAAAATACACTTGGAAGACATCAAACTCAAAAAGCACAGAAAAAAAGATGGTAATATTAATCATTACAATGTTTGTGAGTGTGACTGCTCAACAGTTTGAATCATTAGTTCCACTTCTAGGATTTCAAATGCACCTTTGATGAACAGACACATTCCACCTCTGAAATAATACATCATGGGGAAATTACTGGTTCAGTGATTTGTACTTAAAGTACCAATTGAAGTTTGGACGCACTCGACTTGAACTTCTGTTCTTAAAGGCACTGTTTATCTACTGTCTTGTTTCAAATTAGTTTTGCATAAAAAATAATCTATTGCTACATATTAATCTCTCTTCTATATTTATAGTTATATTTAAAAATAGATGTATTGGAACAGATTGTGAAGAAAAGACAGGCAACAAATGTCCAGCATACATGTGAATGCCTTCAATAAGGTTTAAAATTAGGATGTGCCTCATGATTTGGTTGAGGGAAGCCCAGAGTGTGCAGAGCTGTATACAGTTGGGTGGTGACTTTTAAGCTCAAATACAAGTTAGTTTTGATTTAAAAATTTTCACTACATAATTCCCATGCTTCCATCTGTATTATTTCTTAGTTTTGATGACTTTACTATTATTCTAAAATGTGGAAAGTCATAATAATGTCTGATGAAAACCTACATTCAACAATAATATATTTTATTTGTAATTGTTCATGTATGATAGCAAAGTTCTATATTTTCATGATAATGTTGTTAAATACAAACCAGATTTGTTAAATTCAGTAACCTGGGATTATATTATACATGGGAACATAACGACATGTTCTAAACTTCAGATACATGGTCATCAGCTGTGTTGGGACAGATTACCAAGTAACTTGTTACACTATTGCATAACTCCCAAAAAGTGTTTATTTTTTGTTAATCTAATTATGCTACATTGTTACTTTTTATATAAATAATTAAGAAACTGGCTGACTTTTACATGTTTATCTGAAAATGCATCATGCTCCTAAGGCACTACACACTCTGGAAAACTATCACTTTTGTTGGAGAGAAAATCTTTGGGCTTTTATTAGTTGATAAACTGTGATACGTGAAATAAAAAGCATCCTCTATATGTGTGGTTTTTAGCTGTTTCAACTTGAATAGTCTTCATTCATTGTATTCAAAGATGAGGATGTCACACAACCTGTCCATGTTGGAATCTGCCAAATTTGGATTGCTTCTATCAAGCGACAGATGGGTTTGAACTAAAATACAATAAGCTTCATTGGACACACAGCCTTTGATGTCCTACTGATTCATGATTATATACAGTGGTGTGAAAAATTGTTGGCCCCCTTCCTGATTTCTTATTTTTTTGCATGTTTGTCACACTTTAATGTTTCAGATCATCAAACAAATTTAAATATTAGTCAAAGATAACACAAGTAAACATTGTTTGATGATCTGAAACATTAAAGTGTGACAAACACGCAAAAAAATAAGAAATTGGGAAGGGGGCCAACGATTATACATTTTATTTTTGGGTGAGTTGTGTGATTAGTGGTGGACGGTAACAAAGAATTTTGCAAATGTAGCAGATCAACCACGTGTTCTTAAGCTACAGACAATTTGCATTCACGCAATATACATACTGCAGAAACAGTAAGAGCACTATGCTAGTATGCTATTCTGAACTAGCTTTCTACTTAAAAGGCAAACAGGGTGTTACCTCATGGCTGGTTGAGAGAGGAGGATCGCTGGAGTTTAAGCTCCAGGAGAGCTCAGGGGTCGGGGCTCCAGACACACTACACATCACTGTAGCATCACTTCCTGCCATTTGATTGACAACAGCAGGGATAACCTCGACACGTGGATACTCTGAAATAATGGCAGAATTTTCAGGTTTGTGGGAACAATTATTTTAATACATCTTACCGCAAACTGTGTGACTTAGAGCTGCATTAAACATCATATAGTTTAAGTTTCATTACCACATGAATTAAGAGTGAGTCTAGAGAGGGCTTTTGCACTTCCTCCTTCCTGTAGACACTGCAGGCCGTCTCTCTCACTGTCATCCAACCAGACTTTGATCCAGATGTTCTTACATTCACATTGTAAAGGGTTCCCGGAGAGCAACCTAAAGCAAACCCAAACAGACTTCAGGAACAGAAAGATGCTTTCTTTGTATGCTGTACAAACAGAGCACTGTACAGTTTCGTACATATTTTTATTGAAACAAGATCTTACAAAGTCGACAAATTGGAATTACGAAGTGCTCTCCAAGAGAGTGTTGATAAGTTATTGTCTCTGAGATTCCTATAGATAGAGAACAGAAGAAGACTCGATTAATTAAAGAATAACAGTATAGAACATTAGTTTGAAATGTATTTGCTTAATCTGCCATACATTTAATTAAATAATATATTGAAAAAGACTCACAGATATTGAAGTTTGGAATTGTTGAAGAAGGCCATCGTAGATATATATGTCAGGTGAGTATTGGTCACTGTTCTGTGTGAGACAGTATATGCTTAAATAAGTTCTGCTGTTTCATAAAGTTTCATTAGCATTTTGCATGACCTTACAACATCAGATACTCACAAATTCCTGAGATTTGAGTAGAACTTCATATGGTCCTCATTGATTGTAAGTAGCCTTTTTTGATTTGAGATGTATCTGTGGAATGGAAAGGAATGATTAGGCAGAGTAGGCACATAAACACGGTAGCACCATAGTACTGTGATAAACTACCATCAAAGTTTGGGGTCTGTGAGATATTTTGATGTTTTGCAAGAAGTCTCAAGCTCAGCAATGCTGCGTTTACTCTATCAAATCTATACAGTAAAAACAGCAATGTTGTGAAATATTATTACAATTTAAAATAACATAATAATCATTGAACATTTTATCTATTTCTGGGAAGGCAAAGCTGAACACGATCCTTCAGAAATCATTCCAATTTGCTAAACTGGTGCTCAAGATATATTTGTTATTACTACTATAGTAAATGTTGAACACAGTTGTGCTGCTTAATATAACCGTGATACATATTTTCTGGATAGAAAGTTCAAAGAATAGAAAGTCACAATGTGAACGTTTGTATTCTCACTTTTGATCAATTTCATGCGTCCTTGCTGAATAAAAGGAATTGATTGGGTCCCAAAAATTGTGATCCAAAATTTTAAACGGTATTGTACCTACATGGTACCAGTGTTGCCAACTCATTTTCAGGGGAAGTTGCTAAAGGAAGGTTGAGTTGTTGCTAAAAGTTGCTAAATGATGTTGTGATGTCATTGCGTGGTGATGTCATTGCGTGATGATGTCATTACGTAATCACAACGCAAAATTGTTTCAAATCGCAACAAAAACATATATTTTATATATGTTCATTTAGATTTGTTCGTAACAATATAAATGCATAATATAATATTAAAATATAAATAACAATTTTTAAATACATCGAATTATCGAAAACGTACACATTTTTGAACGATTACAATTTAAAAAAAAAAATTGTATTAGCTAGTAAACAAGTAAAACTACTCATTCTGATCAATTATACTTTAAAGCAGTGTATTAGTAGTTAGTATGCTACACTCTAAGAAAAGTCTGTAAAAAATAATGCACAATCTACTATGTTAATATGAAGGAATTTTCTGGATTGATTTTTCCACAGGTGTTTCTACCTGCATTTTTAATTACGCATTGTATTTTGTGTGTTTGGGTCACAACGGATAACACATAATGTCCTGGAAAATTACTAGCACCTTTTCCATTTTTCTGCATATTTTTCTTACAGTGTACTAACTCATCAACAATCGCACGTACAAGCTACTAACAAAGTGTCTCATAAATGAAAAATAACAGTATTCAATTATTATTATTATTATTACTACTAAATTAAACAATTGCAAATAGCAGCGAACTTAATTCCTGTGATGTGTGTACTGCTAGGCATCTTTGGTTTCCTCTTTTTGTGTAATTGAAATGGTAAATTGTGCCTTTTTATCGTTTGTGTCACTTATCAAAAGTTGCTAAAAGTTGCCAAATACATTTTTTAAATAGCTAAATTTGTTGCTAGGTGCTTTGGGAAGAAATAGTTGCTAGGATAGTCTGAAACATTGCTAAATTTAGCAACAAAATTGCTAAGTTGGCAACACTGCATGGTACCTTGTCCAAAACAAAACTTGCCCTTACAGAAAAGTACAGCATGGCATTTACATTCATGTACCACAGCATTTACATAGTAGGCTAGTCCAAAGTACTTCAAATGATGCTTTCAAAGCACTTTCTATCTAGAGTTCCAGTATTATTATATGTGAACTTACAATTGAACTAGGCACGCGCCTAACAAATCAAATCAAACCAAATCGCACCGGCACGCGAAAACAATGATAAGACCAAAACTGGAATATCACTCAATGTCAAATACACCGTATTTTCAGCGAAGGCTAAAACAGACGCGCCGTAATTCGAAATTCCTTTATCGAACCGTCACCATGTGAACACGTTAATAAAGGTGCGCGTGAAAAAGCCATGATTGCACTACAGCGCGCACATGCCTGGAGTGGGTCCTGTGAGCCGTTGTCGTGGAAACGGAGTGACATATTTGCGTAGGCGCCGATGCCTATTGCTCTGCGGACACGTTAGACTACTCCCCAACTCACCTATACACAACAATTCATGAAATAATGTGCGCGTAAAACATAATGGCATTAGTAAATAACAGCAGTTTATTAGCGTATCCCTCATGATAGGCCCAAAAGCACTCCCCCCCCCAAGACCAAGCCATTTGACGGTCTCTCAGTGCTGCTTAATGCAGGCACTCGAGCGGATCAGCTCACCACTGATACATCACTACGAAGCGGACGCTGTCTCTTCACCGATATGCATCTAATCGCGTTATGTGGTCAATTTATACATTTGAGTGTAAGCCGATAGTGTTGTCTATTTTTTTTTCCTGTTCTGGTAGCAGAAAGTCAGCTGAGGTGAGTCAGCAGCCGCACAAAAATCTTCTCCGAGTGACCATTTTCACAAAAAAGACCCTTTAGATGGCAACTTACTGCTTATGTACCGTGGCCCCCACCCCTTACAACCGCTCTCATCCTCTCTCTCACACACACGACACATAATGTCTGTTGCATTGTCATGCCCTCGACGAATTGAGGAATCTACCCACACACTCCTCACGCGCGCACTCACGCTCACAAACACACGCGCTTGTTTTGTTTTTCCCCCCTCACGCATCCCTGAACACTCCACTTACATGTCCGTGATGTTTTCCATGTCAGACTCCGGCACCAAGACAGGGAAATCCTCGATGCCTGGTTCTTGCTCGATACACGAGATCCTCGAGGCAGTGCAAAAGCACGACACAGGACACGCCGAGCTGAGCCTCAGCAGCCCGAATAAAACCCCACACAACCCCCAGCGAGCCATTCCTTGAACCCCTGCGGCCATGGCAGGTCTAGCGCGGTGCATTCAGCGTCGTGTAATGTCTTATAGTATTTCCAGCAATTCCGAGATGAGAAGAACGCCGCTGCTGTGGGATGCGCAAAGACGGTGTGCGCGACGCGAGACTGTCATGGAGTGGCGCAAGACAACATTACGCAGTTCGCGTGCCAATATGTTGCGCTGTCCGGGCTTCGCCTCTTCCAGACGCGGTGGTAAAACGTGTGGCCGCAGGCTGTGTGTGTCTACGGGCTGCGGTGGTGACGCTGACGTCTCACATCCAGCGCTGGGGAAGAAAACAAGCGAGACGGTGCGCGTGTGCGTCTGAGTCTGCGCGCGTGTGAAGAGGCAGCAGCGCGTACCTGCGAGCATCTCCCTCAGCCATCCTGTAATTACATGTGGAGGGGGACGTTAAAGATGCTCTCAGCGGTAATGATCGATCACCTGTGCTGTCAATGGGGCGATCTTTGGGAGATGTCCTATGTTGGCAGGGATGGGGATTGTTTTTCTTTTTTCTTTTCACTTCAATCTGTGTTGCTTTTCCATCGTGCTCTTTTCAACAATACAACATTCCCGGAGTGTGACGTGCTGTTTGACGCACAAAGATGGGCTGCATCTAGAAAAAGAATTACTAAACAAAAATGCCTGGATGTTTTTTTTGTTGTTTTTTTTACTGGTTATGTCAGTCTCGCATTCCAGTCGCAGTGTAGTCTATGTGAAGGGAGACACGATGATATTGCTAATAATCTAAATATTACTTTAGGATGTTTAGCGAGTTCTCGGTCTGTTTGAAGGGAACGGCGATGGATGCGCCTTTGAATCTCACATTTGAGAGAAGTTAGAGCCCATCTGCGCTAGATGCCACGCGTTATATAAACATTTAGATTTTATTGCAGCATATGAGTACACTGCCTTGGTTTAGGAACTCACTACAGCACAAGCCAAACGATGAGAAATGTGATTAACTGTTATATTTCTACCAGGAGAGGACGGCAAAGGCTACACATCTTTATCACGGTCAACGTGAGCAAGCAATCACGGAATTCACTGTTATTTGATTGTCCTCTTACACGAAAGATTATACTCCCATTAATAAACAAGCCGGTTGATCTCAAAACAGGCAACTGTCTGTATTAGATAGGATTAGTCCTGAATTCCTATCCGTTAATGTCAGTTTGACTGGGTTTTTTTTGAACGCAGTGCGAACTAAACATGAGAGGCTGCACCATTATCGACTGTAAATCTGTCACTACAAACGGTGATAAAATCAAATCTCTTTGTATTTATGGTATATGAAGCCAAGCTATCAAACGCTAGATAACACAGCGCTTCTCAGTTGCTATGACGATAACCTATAATATAAGTGAATGCTAAGGGGCGGGACAACTTTACTTAGCTGACAGCCCCTTCACCCAATTAGATTCTTAGATTTTATATTGACAGTCATTTTAACCAATACAGCCGCGCGTTTGATTTCCTGTTTATCCAATCACAGAGCTAAAAAAAAAATGCACGTAAGCCTACAATGAAATCAAGGTAGAAGGCGCAAAATTTTCGGCCGAATATTGGTGTGACGGAAGGACTGCCTGCAGGTTTGTGTAATATTTCGTATCGTATTACTACTAAGGCACCGCATTTTAAAACTGCAGTGTTATTTCCGGGAGTAATGAATAACAGAAGTGTCGAGCGTTAATTAGACAATTAAATACGTCGATGCGCTGTAAATTAGCCAGCTAGCTTGCTAAGGTAAGCAATTCTCAAAATGGAGTTTCCTGCCGATCATACGCGATAATCATTTCCCTACTAAGTTATCTAACCGAAGCAAAGTCTCGCACACAGACGCAAACTGTTCATAAATGACTACAGTAAACAGACTAACCAAACCCCGCGTTGTCATTTTGCTCGCAATAAGAGTGAAGCTAGAAAAAAAAAAGAAAAAGCCATTTTGTGCCCACAGATCGCAAGCGGAGAAAAATAAATATCGTTCATTTTTAGACATATGTTCTCGTTATAGTCCGCAAAATTGATATGTATTTCTTTCGTGAGGTTCAGTAGATGCAGCTGCGTTGTCAGTTAATGAAGGCTTGGACTGTTATGGTAACTGTAAGGCTAGCAGGCTAAATGCTACTTGCGCACCATTTTGAAACACTGGGCCTTGACACAGCCCTAAACTAGTCCTTATAATGTATAACTTGTGTGAACGTTATGTCTCTTTTAGTAATTAAAATACTGACAATTGTGTTTTAGCGGGTAAAATAAATGCAGTTTGCATTTGAATGGTCTTGTAATTGTTGAAATGAATAGATTTTTAAATATATTACGTTCGTTCTTGTAACTTGTAGCTTGTTTTTGTTTGTATTTTGCTTTTAAAGAAACCGTATGCTTTAGATATTTGTATCTTATCAAACAAGGAAAAAATAATGCAAACAAAATGTACCTATGTTACCATTTTTTTGACAGGATTTTCTTTTAAAGGGGTCATATGATGTTGGTAAAAAGAACATTATTTTGTGTATTTGATGTAATGAAATGTGTTTATGCGGTTTAAGGTTAAAAAAAACACTATTTTCCACATATCTAGATACAAATCGGTCTGAAAAGCGAGGTGTGCTCTGATTGGCCAGCTATGTGATTGGCCGAATACCTCAAGCGTGTGACGGAAATGTTACGCCCCTTTACCATATTGTGATGCCCTGTCCAGCTGGAGCGACGAGACAAAAACATTAAAACCCATTATAAACGAGGCATTTGTTGCATCCAGTGGGGACATAATTACGGATTATAATGACTTATACTGTATTTTTACGCGTTGCATCGCGCCGCGTAAACATAAAACCATGTCTGCATTTGTGATCGGAGAAATGACAAACAACAAGCCCTACTCTACACTGCTCAAAACTCGCGTTTGAATCATCAGTGGCAAATTCTTTCAATATAAAAAACATACTAAAGCCCCGTTCACACCAAGAACGATAACTATAAAGATAACGATATTAGCGTCCACACCAGCGAACGATATCGTCTGTTTATTCTAAGCGCACATGCGTCTGCCGCTTTAAATTCTTGAGCTCGTTACAGCAGGATGGATTCTGATCAGCTGTCAGTGTTTTATCGTTCATCAGCTGGAAAAAAATCGTTTTAAAAGTGATCACAATGATATCGTTCCTCTGTATCGTTATCGTTATAGTTGTGGTGTGAACTATGCTATTCTTTAATATTGAGAACGATTTTTAGAACTATATCGCTATCGTTATCTTTATAGATATCATGCTTGGTGTGAACGGGCCTTTACAGTCTGTGAGTCAGAACAGCCGGCATTGTAATCTACTCTACCAGGATCAGGAAACAGTCCTCCATAAAATGCGCTGCACACGTCTGAATATTTGGGTTGAACTGTTCTGGAACAGTGTTGTAAATACAACTTAACCACTGATTTCTAGTCGTGTTCTCTTTTGGAAGACCAAACAAAGTAGTTTGGCTTTCACATCGAAGCACACAGCGCTTTCACGACATGGCGGCAGCAACAACAACACTACAGCGAGAATAAAAGTTACGCCTTCTTTCTTTGCGTAAACATTTGGGCGGCTAATCTTCCCACATCGTGACGAGCCATTTTAGGTAGGCGTGGTTGACTCTTAACTTTTATAAAGAATATCTCTTTGGATTTGAGACTTTAGTCTTTGCAGCTTATTTATGCACCAAGAGCTTGTAACACTCCAAAGAGAAAGGAAAAATTTAAATCGCATCATATGCCCCCTTTAAGTGCTGTGTAAATACCATTGTGCTTGAAAATGGTCATTTTCAGTATCATAGTATTGTCCTCTAATACTGTCCCACGGTACAGGCACAGACTTGTTTGGCTCTTTAAAATGAAGTTTCAGAGTGAACAAGACAAAAATGTTAGACAGGAGTCAGGACCTGATTTTATTTATCTGGAAATGATTGGATTGTGAAAACGTGTCCCTTTTTCAGTGGTTTTCAGCTGGTGGGTTGCTAGTCTGTTCTGGAAATTGATGCTATAAGCAAATAATAAATGAAACTAATCACATATAGTTTGGTTGACAGAGTAAACAGACAGGCTTATCTTTTACGATGGAGCAGGAAACGCTTCCTTCATTTTGTGTTGATGAAGTCCATTAGTCCAGTCAAACTCTCCAGTATTCTAGCACACATTTATCTCACTTTGTAATATGGCTAATAATATAACATTTAGCTTGCGCTCTCTTCTGCATCTACATAATGCTAATAATTTAGCATTTTGTTGGGCCTGTGAAGTTCTTCGTAAAAGCAGTATATTTCAGTCCTTGATGTTAAGGACTTGTGTTTATATGGACCTCATAATATGTCAAAACTATTTGAATTGTGTAATTTTGAATTATTGACAAGTGTCATTTAACAAAACTGAATTTTATGTGACATTTAATATAGTTCTGAATTAGATTTTTTTTTACTTGAATATTGAACATTTGAAATTTAACACAACTGAATTTTTTTTATGGCAGTTTTTTTTCCCAGTATTTTCAAAAGGCAGATTTTTTTGTTCTGAAGTGATAGACTGCAAATATCCAGTTTTTAAAAATACAGCTTCAAGTTTTCACGATGAAGAAATTTGGAACATCAAATTTAATATTCAAAATTCAATATACATAAATTCAGATCGTAGAGAAAGTAGGTCAGAGGTTATCCACAGGGAAGAGTAGATGATCTCCGAAAAGTCGAACGAAGCATTTACGGTGACCGGAGCGGACATGTTCGGTTCACTTAGGCTAGTTTTGTGGCCACAACATATTAACTC
>NW_015505391.1:1243509-1246991 GCF_001515645.1 Sinocyclocheilus grahami | reverse complement strand
ATGCTATTCTTTAATATTGAGAACGATTTTTAGAACTATATCGCTATCGTTATCTTTATAGATATCATGCTTGGTGTGAACGGGCCTTTACAGTCTGTGAGTCAGAACAGCCGGCATTGTAATCTACTCTACCAGGATCAGGAAACAGTCCTCCATAAAATGCGCTGCACACGTCTGAATATTTGGGTTGAACTGTTCTGGAACAGTGTTGTAAATACAACTTAACCACTGATTTCTAGTCGTGTTCTCTTTTGGAAGACCAAACAAAGTAGTTTGGCTTTCACATCGAAGCACACAGCGCTTTCACGACATGGCGGCAGCAACAACAACACTACAGCGAGAATAAAAGTTACGCCTTCTTTCTTTGCGTAAACATTTGGGCAGCTAATCTTCCCACATCGTGACGAGCCATTTTAGGTAGGCGTGGTTGACTCTTAACTTTTATAAAGAATATCTCTTTGGATTTGAGACTTTAGTCTTTGCAGCTTATTTATGCACCAAGAGCTTGTAACACTCCAAAGAGAAAGGAAAAATTTAAATCGCATCATATGCCCCCTTTAAGTGCTGTGTAAATACCATTGTGCTTGAAAATGGTCATTTTCAGTATCATAGTATTGTCCTCTAATACTGTCCCACGGTACAGGCACAGACTTGTTTGGCTCTTTAAAATGAAGTTTCAGAGTGAACAAGACAAAAATGTTAGACAGGAGTCAGGACCTGATTTTATTTATCTGGAAATGATTGGATTGTGAAAACGTGTCCCTTTTTCAGTGGTTTTCAGCTGGTGGGTTGCTAGTCTGTTCTGGAAATTGATGCTATAAGCAAATAATAAATGAAACTAATCACATATAGTTTGGTTGACAGAGTAAACAGACAGGCTTATCTTTTACGATGGAGCAGGAAACGCTTCCTTCATTTTGTGTTGATGAAGTCCATTAGTCCAGTCAAACTCTCCAGTATTCTAGCACACATTTATCTCACTTTGTAATATGGCTAATAATATAACATTTAGCTTGCGCTCTCTTCTGCATCTACATAATGCTAATAATTTAGCATTTTGTTGGGCCTGTGAAGTTCTTCGTAAAAGCAGTATATTTCAGTCCTTGATGTTAAGGACTTGTGTTTATATGGACCTCATAATATGTCAAAACTATTTGAATTGTGTAATTTTGAATTATTGACAAGTGTCATTTAACAAAACTGAATTTTATGTGACATTTAATATAGTTCTGAATTAGATTTTTTTTTACTTGAATATTGAACATTTGAAATTTAACACAACTGAATTTTTTTTATGGCAGTTTTTTTTCCCAGTATTTTCAAAAGGCAGATTTTTTTGTTCTGAAGTGATAGACTGCAAATATCCAGTTTTTAAAAATACAGCTTCAAGTTTTCACGATGAAGAAATTTGGAACATCAAATTTAATATTCAAAATTCAATATACATAAATTCAGATCGTAGAGAAAGTAGGTCAGAGGTTATCCACAGGGAAGAGTAGATGATCTCCGAAAAGTCGAACGAAGCATTTACGGTGACCGGAGCGGACATGTTCGGTTCACTTAGGCTAGTTTTGTGGCCACAACATATTAACTCGTGGAAACGTGATAATACGTCGTGGCCACGAGATATTTACTTTTTGGGAACGTCATATTAACTCGTGGAAACGTGATAATACGTCGTGGCCACGAGATATTTACTTTTTGGGAACGTCATATTAACTTGTGGAAACGTGATAATACGTCGTGGCCACGAGATATTTACTTTTTGGGAACGTCAGATTAACTTGTGGGAGCATGATAATATGTCGTGGCTACAAGATCATTTTGTCGAGATAATTGTATGGAGATGATGACATCCAGGAATCGACGTGTGGCTGCTGCTTTCTCTCATAGCGGAAGTGTTTTGTGCAGTCTCGGGGCAGACATTGCCATAGTTACAAACAACAAGGTCACATTTGATTTGACTAAAAATAAACAAAAAAATAACGAAAATTCAGTATGCGTGTTATTTGCTATTTATCCGTTCATGGGACTATGCCTAGCTTAGTTTTCATATCAGACACAGTTAACAAATGACATGTTACACGTAGCCTAATTGTATTTTTACCTGGCAAACCAACTCGTACACGCATGCTCTGGATTTTTATTTATTTATTTATATCTTTGTAAAATATTGTTGATGGATCATCCAGTGGGAATTCCATTAGGCTACATTTTAAATGATCATCATGTTTTCAACACTACCGACATTAGCTCAGTGAAATGTTCCATTGGTTGTTAATAATCTGCCCGGTAATAGGTTAAAGGCAATAAAAAAATAAAACATGTTTTTATCTCTGATGGCCCCTGCCGCAAAGTGGACGTTTGGCTGCATGAGCACCGCTTGCCTCTGTTCGCCAAGATATATGATCATATATCATTTTGTTTGTTTGGTTGGTTGTTTACGCATTAAACTCGTGGCCATGGGGAAAATAATGTTGTTCCCTCAACATAGAAAGTGGTTTGATAAACCCGCACCTGTAGTAATTGACAGAACACTCGACCAGTTATCCGTAGGGCTGTAGTACTCGAGTCCGGTCTCGTTGGTGTTTGCACTTGGACTTGTCTCGGACTTGGACATTGGACTGCCAAATGTTCTCGTTGGTCTCGACCGAGTCCAGCAATATGCTTTTTTTCTCCTTCAAAACAAAACCACATTTGCATGTCGTGCCTGAAATGCGTGGAAAACGCTAGGCGCGCCGCTTTCTCCTTCTTTCCAAAGCCCTCTGTAGCCTGCGCTCTATGCTTGCGCTCCCGGCGTCTGCCATTGCTAAGCAACTATGACCTGCGCTCTCCATGAAGACGCGGAAGTTTCAGCAAAGGAGAAATGGATTTGCAGCACTAAAAATCCCTTGCAGTAGCTCTGCTACTAAATTTATTTTAAAAAATGGCTATCCTTGTACAGCTATGATCAGCTGTTTCTCCGTCTCGGCTTAGCTTTCAATTTTGTTACGGGAAAGGATGAAGCTGATTGGTTGATTCTTGTCACATGACCCGCGGTGCGCTTGCGGTGTTTTGAAAAGTTTAGATGTTTCTAATTAAATTTTCTACCTGTTAGATTGTGTTTTATTAACGTCTACACCTACTTCCTTCTACAGCATTTATTAATATTAGCTAACTTTAATTTCAGCATTCACTAATGTATTATTCAAATGACAAGTTGTGTTTGTTAACATTAATTCACTGTGAACTAACATGAACAAACAATGAATTGAATGAACTGTATTTTTATTAAATAATGTTAACAAAGACAAAAATAAATAGTGTAATAAATATATTGTTAATTGTTTGTTCATGTTAGTTAATACATTAACTAATGTTAACAAATGACACCTTATTGTAAAGTGTTACCGACTCTTTTTATGAGGTTAGAAATAGGGCTGAAAGATGAATCGTATTTTCATTGTCATTGCAGTATGAACATGTTATTTAGCAATGGGCAC
>NW_015505391.1:1227482-1243166 GCF_001515645.1 Sinocyclocheilus grahami | reverse complement strand
ACTGTTATCACACTTAGCAGAATTTCCTCATATCATGCAGGACTATTAGAAAGGCAAAATCAATGCAAATCAGTGGATATGTCTGCTATAATAGGATAGGTGTGTTAAGGCCAGTTGGAGCTAAACTCTGCAGGGCAATGGCCCCCCAGGATCTAGTTAGGAGACCCCTGTCCTACAGAGTTGTTACTTTGCACATGCTTTTTGATCATTACGAATAATAATGTAAAATGATTTTCTTAGAATAAGAGATATGCTGTCTCTCGCATCACATACATTATCAATAGTTAAGTATGTGGTCTTGAAGAGGATCCTTTTTTTTTCTCTCATTTGGACTCGGTCTTGACTTGGACTCGAAACTTTTGGACTTGACTTGGACTCGAACCTCTTTGGACTCGGTCTCGACTTGGTCTCGACTAGTCCTGGTCTTGGACTTGTCTTGGACTCGACAAAGCTGGACTTGACTACAGCTCTAGTTATCCGACAGCAACACTATAATTCCATACCCGACCGACCCACACATGTATTTTCCTACATGAATCTCCTACAAATGTCAGGCAAGCAAACCTGTTTTATCTTTTTATAGCCTTTAACCTATTACCAGGCAGATTATTAACAACCAATGGAACATTTCACTGAGCTCATGTCTAGGTTTGGGTATTGTTAGAAATGTTTTCGGTTCCAGTTTTGCCTAACGATTCCGGTTCCATTTAAATGAACTATTAATATTTTTTTACTATTTTACCTTAATTGAATGTGGTGTTGCTGGAAGGTAGTAAGTAATGTTGAGTAATGCATGTGCTTCAAAGTTTGTTTTTTACACTATCAATAACATTTTGCTTTTCAAGCAGGAATAAGCTGGTTGGCCAAATAGTCCCTTGGGGGCTAAGACACTTGTTCATTTCCCTAAATTAATGAAATATTATACTTATAACCATGTATACACACAGTGCATAAAGCCCCTATTTTACAAATAATAATACAGTCAGGAGATGGTGTGATGCAATGAGTGGTTTCCACATTTTTAAACATTTAAAATGCATGAAAATATTTTCTATCAATTTGTTTTATCGCTCTTGAAATGACCTGTACACTAAAATAATCTAAGCCTCATACTTGCATAACAATAGCAGTCTATTTATTTAGTGGTCCAAGTTGAAGTCAGTAGGTATATTAATAGGGCCTTTCGCACCGATTTAGTTCCAGAACTAAATATACAGTACTAAAGTACTGGGATGATTTTGCGCAAACTATTTCCCAGTACCATTTAAAGGGTTGCATTCGCACCGAGAGTGTGTACTAAGAAGTGACGTAAGCCGGTCGACAGCGACGACATTTGTGCGCGGCGTTCAACAACAGAAACAAAAAAGAGCAACATTAACAACAGGAGGATGGAGGATGGAGGATGCTGTGATCGGAGCTGTTTTTGTTGTGTCTCGCGGGTTTCACAATAATGGACATAGATCGTCGACGTATACGTAAAGCGATTGAAAGAACGGAAAGGAGGACTAAGAATCTCCAACAACAACTGGCAGTGCTACATTTGCTACAAGTGCCTGCACTTCAGCGTCCGTCCATCTATCGCTGTTCTCCATACTTGCGAAATAAGTTGACCCTATGTTTACATAGCGTTTTAAACCATGGCTTGGCCAATCAATGTCTACTCACTTCACGATTAGTACCAGTTGTGCTGGTTAGACCCTGCTCCGGAATAGGAGCTAATTTGGTTCTCGAAAAAGGCAGTCCGGTACTAAATCCAGTTCCGGCGGTGCGAAAACGCCAAAAAGTGGGTAGTTCCACAATTAGTTCTGGTACTATGAAAAGGTTCCCGCGGTGCGAAAGGCCCTATAGACAATATGGGACAAATATAATGTAATTTAGTGGCGGCAGGAGCTGCGTGCTGCCAGTACATGTACAGTCAGGCAAAACAATGTGCACATTTATCAAAGATGCGAGTGCGCGTACAGTCTTGGAAAACGATGTGTTTGGCAGTTAAAGACACGGTGCGTCTGTGGAGTGCGCGTCATGGGAAACAATGTGCTCAGTAATTAGAGGCAGGGCGGCGTTTCTGTTATTTGGTTTGTGACATTCTTTATGGGAAACGCCGGTACAGCGCTTGGTCACGTGTCGCCCCAGAACCATTTTCGGAACCGAAACATAGAAATTGCTCACGGTTCCGGTTCTTTTCAAAAAACAGAACTGGTTCTGAATGAGAACCGGTTATCGGTTCCCAACCCTACTCATGTCGGTAGTGTTGAAGACATGATGATCATTTAAAATGTAGCCTAATGGAATTCCCATTGGATGATCCATCAACAATCTTTTACAAAGATATAAATAAATAAATAAATAAAAATCTAGAGCATACGCATGTACGAGTTGGTTTGCCAGGTAAAAATACAATTAGGCTATGTGTAAAATGTCATTTGTTAACTGTGTCTGATATGAAAACTAAGCTAGGCATAGTCCCATGAAAGGATAAATAGCAAATAACACACACATTATAAGCACCATATGTTTAGGTTTTGTATGATTCTGATACTGTATTGGGTCACCACCTGAATCAAAACCAGTTGAGAATCACTGACAGGTGTCTGAAAGTGTTGAGAAATGAGGCCTTGTTGACATCAGCTGAAAGTCTGATATGTAGCAAGCTATTACATTTTGATGAACATTCATGAATTGATTTCTTTTGAATAACATGCATTGATGATACATTTTCTACATTAAGACCAGGAAAGTGTATTCACTAAGTATAATTTTGATTTCATGGTGACCTTAAAGGGTTAGTTCACCTAAAAATGAAAATTAGGCTGCGTTTTACTCGCCCCCGATGCACCCTAGGTGTATATGACTTTCTTCTTTCAGACGAATCCAGTCGGAGTTATATTAAAAATTGTCTTTGATCTTTCAAGCTCTATCGTTGCACTCAGTGGGTGTTGCATTGCTTCTGTCCAAAAGACGTGAAATAAAAAGCACCCTTCCTTAAAAAAAAAGTGTCTCACACGGCTCCAGGGGGTGAACAAAGGCCTCCTGTAGAGAATCGATGTGTTTTTGTAAGAAAAATATCCATATTCAAAACATAATCACTTGAATCTAGCTTGCGCTTACTGTTGTAAAACGGAAGCAGTTCCGGGGGAATTACGTATGAGGTCAGCTTTGCGCACGCCCCGCTCAGAAGTGACGCACGCGGAGAGATCGAAACAAAACAACGGTTACTAATTAGAAGTACAAAATGAGGATTTATAAAGAAGGATGTCGGAGGATTTCGATATAAGCCAAGAGGAGACTTGTTTTCCTTTGCTAAAGTAAGGAAACTTTGCTTCTTTTGCTCCTGTAAACAAATGTTGGTTTTCACGAGACTCACCGGCGCATGTGCAACGCTGAACTCATACATCATGCTCCCGGAGCTGCTTCTGTGTACAACTGCTGGCGCAAGCTAGATTAAAGTGATTATTACGTTTTGAATATGGATATTTTTCTTTAAAAACGCATCGATTCGCTACAGGGGGCCTTTTTTATAAACAAGGCTCCCCCGGAGCCCTGAGTCAATTTTTTTTTTTTTTATGGAAAGGTGCTTTTTATTTCACGTCTTTTGGACAGAAGCAATGCAACACTGTGTGCAACGATAGAGCTTGAAAAATCAAAGACAATTTTTAATATAACTCCGACTGGATTCGTCTGAAAGAAGAAAGTCTTTCATGGATGCATCGGGGGTGAGTAAAATGCAGCCTAATTTTCATTTTTGGATGAACTAACCCTTTAAAGATGGTGTAGTTTCTGCATTGTTTTAATGCTCAAAACACTATGTCTCTTAGAGTTACCCGTCGAGGACAGCCTATTCCAGTTTCACTGCTGGCTGAAGACAATGGAGACAGAAATTGAGCAGCAGGAAGAAGAGAGCACTTTCGGTAACACTGACACGAACGGTAACGTATAGTCTCCGAATAGGGTTCAGCCGTGTCTGTCCGGAAGTTAATTTTTCCATGGTTTTTTAAAAAATGTCTTTGTTGAAGAGTTATATCTAAAGACCAAACGGCAACAGACACGTTACTCAGGTTTTGTCTCATCAGTGTGTTACCTCTGTTGGTGTCTGTTAGCATTGATTGGTGCTGGTTTTCTCCTATTGAACATGTTGAATTGGCATTTATTGCATCTTAGAACGTCTGAGAAGTGATGAACTGTACTCGATCGGCTGTCGATGTTGGTCTGCACCTGTCGGTGCTGTGTGAATTGGTCTAAAGTAGGGGTGCTCCGATTGATCGGTTACCGATCACTATCGGCCGATAATCGCTTTGATCGGCAATCTCTAAAAAGGCAGATCTCAAAAAAACGATCTCAGATTTTTAGGGCTGGGTATCGTTCAATTTTTCAATGCCGATACCTTGACTTCGATACTGGTTCCTGAACGATACTTTTTTCAATACCAATTTTATGAAATCAATTTTAACAAGATTACATTATCTAAAAAAACAAACTTATTTTTCAGCTTGTTGATGTTTATACAAACTCAAAGACCACTGCACAAAGGAACAAAATGTAACCAACACAATAAATCAGTGCTGTATTGATTTTAAAATCCTGATCTTAACTTGTAAAGCTATTCATCGGACTGCCCCTTCCTATATATCCAGTTTAGTTGCTCCTTGTACTCCCGCTCGCCCTTTGCGCTCAGCTGGGTTGTGTATCCTTCAGCATATAAATTAAAAACTATGGGTCGTAGAGCTTTCTCTGTCATTATTACAAACACTCGATTGTGATTTAAAGTGAGTTTTGAGTAAAAGCGGACTATACATCTTATTTATTGTCTTGTGTAGCATGATGCTACAGTTTGCATGAAAAAAGCACATAAATAAAAATGCATTATTATTATTATTATTAAAAGTGCAAGTGCAGAACGTTTTTGGGTATTAACCCTTCCTCAGTGCCATGTGCTACCAAGCAACACCTGCGCTCATTAAAATATGTATTAACATGTATTATATATCTCAAATCTATAACAAAATACAGTAAATACATTCATAAGTCATCCCAAATTCATATACAACTATATAAACAAAATATACATATACACCAAATAATAATCTCATGACTCCAACAATAATTCTTAACATCAGTTATGATGTATACAATCAATAAACATTAAAACCCGACTGATATGGGTTTTTTGGGGCCGATACCGCTATTAGGGAGTAAAAAAAGGCCGATATCGATATATCGGCTGATATTCTTTGTGTATATTATAGTACAATACCAGTCAAAAGTTTGGACAACTCATTTTTTGCAATGATCACTCAAATGTGGTGATCAAACACATATACAGTGGGGAAAAAAAGTATTTAGTCAGCCACCAATTGTGCAAGTTCTCCCACTTAAAAAGATGAGAGAGGCCTATTTGTATCATAGGTATACCTCAACTATGAGAGACAAAATGAGAAAAAAAAATCCAGAAAATTACATTGTAGGATTTTTAAAGAATTTATTTGCAAATCAGATGAAACTTACTAGAGAAGTGTGACAATATACCTCTGTAAATAAATACAATATAAATAGGGATGCGCTGAAATGAAATTTCTTGGCCCGAAACCGAACAAAATTAAACACTGTGTTTTTCACCAAACACGGTTTTTCAAGTTTTTTTCCCCATGTATTTTGCCAAATGTTTTTTCACCATTGCATAAATTAAAAAGCCAAAATGTGCTTTCTACGGTTTTGCCTTGCTTTTCAAAAAAAAAAAAAAATTACAAAACAACAATTTAAAAATATTTAACACTGAACATTTTTAACATTCTAGCAGACACTATACCAACAAAGCACACAATTAAAAGCAGCCTTGCTGAGAAGAGACTTCTTTTAAACATTAGAAAATATTACAGATCCTAATTTAAACGTGTGAATGTTATAATAAATGTATTAAAACAGAGCTGTTGTAATGATTATTATCATTATTATGTCTTTTCATTTTATTTTACAGAACAACAGTAAAATTACAATACTAACATTTATGAATGTTGATAAGAGTTCTTGCTTTTTCTCAACTTTTATTTAGGTGGAAACGTGCAGGAAGACCTCAATGCTTATTTTTGTTTATGACAGATTTATAAATGAATCATTACGAATACGTCGTATGTATCGCATTGTCACATGCCTTGTAAAAATTCATAAAAATGTGACTAAGCAACGGACGACTGTATCAGCGCAGATTTTCCTCGCGCTTTGGACTTTGAACCCTGGTTAACAAGCAGGTCTTCGTGCAGCACTGTCAGAATACATGCAATGCACGCGTGTATTAGAAAACATAACGTTCTGCAGTTTATTTACTAATTGTGTAAGGCCATTTCGCGATTTCAATCATCATACAGTAACCAGCAACAATCACCCCTTCCTCTTCTCATTGAAGACATGCGATGCAGTCCTAAACAGTCTCTCGCTGTCGCTGCTTGTAATGATTTTTGCATCTTTCTCCGACAGTTTAAATGCTTCCACACTGCTGACGTGTGTGCTGCATAATAAAGAGTGCACGCCTCTCACTCTGCGCTGGTTACTATTTGATCACGTCATATCATTGTTCGGTACAATTTATTCGGTCTTTTCGCTTATTCGGTTTGGTTGCCGAACATTCGGTGCATCCCTAAATATAAATCGGGTCGAATAAGACCACACTTGAATGCTGCTGCCTGAACAAGAGACGTCCTTACTGAAGTGAAAGTGTTGACTGGTGTCACTATCTCGCGAACGCACCGCCGGATCTCCACCAAATTCGGGGGATCCCTTCAGCTCGAGGAGCCCTCTCAAACGCCACTCTCCGCGCGTCGGTAGCTCCCCGGATCGCTTGATCGTTCGGCGCCGGACCATTTCAAGCATTTTATCTGCTTTATATGTTCTGTAAAAAAAATTTTCATATCAATGGCATATTCGCCAATACGATATATCGGCGACAGGCTCATATCGGCCGATAATATCGGCAAAACGATATATCGGTCGGGCTCTAATAAACATCATACCAAAGTACTCTTCGAGTCCCCCATATATATCATTAAATTATTTTAAAAAACAATTCAAAGACAAATCTTCATTCATACCCAGAGGATGTAGACTTTTAAGATAAAAAATCCACCTACATTCCTTTTGCAAAAGTCTACGTTCTAAATTCTCTCCTCTACGAGTCAACTTTTCAGTAGCTATACAATTTAAGTCTAAGACTGAATGAGACCTCTCAACAAAATGGCGAGCCACAGGCTATTTTAAATCTTTCCTCCTAATAGCGCTCGTATGCTCAATGATCTGAGTTCTTATTTGTCTTACCCACATATTGTATTATACAGTTATTTATAATTGGGATTTTAACATAACATTTTATGTTCGATAGACAGTTATATGTTAAATGGCTTTCTTTTAAGTCCTTAAATTTCGTGAGATCTTCATTCACTAGTGCCTGGTTATGTTTTGAATTCCGCAATGGCATTTTCTCAGAACAAGCAGTTTGATAAACAGGAATGTCTTAATTGTTGTCGAGGCTCACGTGCCAGATTTGTGTTCCCTCAGGCAAGCGCCCTGCTGAGGACATGGATGAGGAACAGGCATTCAAACGCTCCCGCAACACAGATGAAATGGTAGAGCTCAGGGTGCTTCTCCAAAGCAAAGTGAGTAAAGCAATACACGTGCACTTTGCTTCTCCATTTCTTCGATATTGGTGGCATTTTTAACAATGTCGTTTTATGCTTTCAGAATGCAGGGGCTGTGATTGGAAAGGGAGGCAAGAACATTAAAGCCTTACGCACAGATGTGAGTATTAAGACCATGCTCCATGCTTATTATGAACCTTTAAGCAAAGTTCTCTAATGGTCTTTGAATATAATTTGCAAACTTTCTTTGTCGCACAGAATTCTATATAATCAATCACTTCTCAGATGGGGAGAGACCTCACTCATATTAGTCTCTGCTGAATGAAGTGTGTGGATTAGGGGTGGGTGGTATGACCAAAATCTTACTTTGGCGCAAAATAAAAATTATATAACCATGCAGTAGTACTTCTTATTCTTAAATGAGTTACAAATTAAAGTTGCTTTTTATATTTCACTTATTATGAAACCAAAATATCAAATTATTCATAACATGATTAAGTGTGAAAGCAAAAGACGAAAAGACTCCAAATAAAACTAATATTATAAAAAACGATTATGCATTTGTATGCACACCTGTGACCACATATAAAATGAATTCAATGTTAATGAGAGAAGTTGCATCATTCTTCAATAACTACAAACAGCTAAATGTTGAATTCGTCCCTCTGTATTTTGTAGTGATGCACCTACATTTCAGCAACCTGAAATATACTGCTTGAATTTAAGCAGTGCGCTTAAGCTACAACAGGAGCTTAACCAAAAATAATGCTGAAGTAGCAATATGCAAAATTTTATTTACAAATAACTTTACTATGACTGGTTTAATCAATCAACTGAGAACTGCATAAAGAGTTTAATTACCCAAATTGAATTACATGAAATTTTCAGTTGTTTAAATCAAAACTTTAATTTTGAATTTTCAAAAAAAGTATGTTTTGGTATAAAATTATTTTTGGTGCATTGCTAGTATTTTTGCATTACTCCTTGAAGTATCTTCAAACAGTCTTATTCACATGAACACAAGCAAATATATATGTATAACATGAAACTGCAAAATATCTACCAGTTATCACGTCCTATGCATCATACTGCCCAGTCCTAGTTTGGATGATTATTTTCATTTGTTGATGATACTGATGGTGAATTGTTGAGAAGCCCATCTCTTTTCGCTCTGTCCTTGTTGCCCCCCAACCCCTGAGCCCTCCCTCCCTCACTGTTCCCAACATCACTGTCCATGATTCTGAGCTTGCGCCGTGGCGCAGCCCTCTCTGTCACTCATCACTGTTGTCTGATTTTTCTCTGGTGCTGCATTACCTTCCCCTTGTTTTCTTTTTCTTTCTTTCTCTCTTAGCCCACATGCGTTCAGGCTCTTTATCTGCAAAAAATCTATCATCCTTCCCTTCCCCTTCGCCTCATTCTTTAGCTTTTTCTGTTAGTTTCTGGTTTGGTTTCTCTCGTTGTTGAGAGAATGTGACGCGCTGATGGCACCATAGAGTGATTCGCAAGAGACTTTCGATTTTTTTTTTTCTTTCTCCCCCAAATGTTCTGGTGGTGGGATCGTGGTAAGCAGGCCTGTCTTGCTCTCTCTCTTATTCTTTTGGCTCGTGTAGCCGCACAGTGCCTCAGTCTCAGCCCTCCCACTATCGCCCATCTCTTCAAGGCCTGTATTAATTGAATGTGCGAGAACTGAGTGCATGTCAGTTGCCCGTAACTCAGTCCAGTGTTGGAAGATTTAAAACATGTGTTCAGCAGTCCTCTTTTTAATTTACTTTCTTTTGATTCAAAGTCTTATTTCCCCCTTCTTCATTGCTTTGTGATATGCAGCTGGGCTCAGCATCTAAAGTTTTGTATCCGTTTTTGCTTTTGTCTTTCATTTGGCTTGATGTGCTGCTACAGTATCCTGAGTGTGAGTGCAGATATAGAGACCATTGGTGAGATTCTGCTGAAGATCATCCCTACCCTGGAGGAGGTAAGCAAACAAAACCCAGCATTGAAGGCCTCAAAGACACCGTTAAATCAGAATCAGTGTTTTGTATACATATTATTTAGTACATATCCGTTATTTCTGAGGCCATCTGTATGCTAGTCTATTCTAAAAGTTGATAAATTGTTTTAAACACATATGATTTGGAGATTTTTAGTCTATACCAATTAAAATTTTTCGTACGACTATACAGCGTTTATAAAACTTTTTTTTTTTTTTTTTAGTAATCAAGGGTAAGGTACATTAAAGGGGTCATATGATGCGATCTCAATTTTTTCCTTTCTCTTTGAAGTTTTAGAAGCTCTTGGTGCATAAAGAAGATCCTGTAAAGTTGCTAAGACTAAAGTCTCAAATCCAAAGAGATATTCTTTATAAAAGTTAAGAGTCAACCACGGCTACCTAAAACGGCTCATTCTAACATGCCCCCACATGTCTACGTCACAATGTGGGAAGATTTGCATAACGCCGCCCAAATGTTCACGCAAAGAAAGAAGGCGTAACTTTTATTCTCGCTGTAGTATTGTTGCTGCCGCCATGTCGTGAAGGCGCTGTGTTTCGTTGTGAAAGTGAAACTACTTTGTTTGGTCTTCCAAAAGAGGACGATATCCGCTTCGTCATGCCTAGAGCTGATCCGTGCTGGTCGCTGAGGGAATACATCAACTTTGCGCTGTGGATCGCCGGATCGGCTTTCACCGTGGACGAAGCAGAATCCAGCCCGGGGTCGTAACATGTGGTTGCCGCAAGCCCACCACAACCCTCTACATTGCGAGTAAATCACTCGCATATGCAACTAAATCTTCACTCTGGCGACTAAATGATGTCTAATATTAGCCAATTGCTAATAAATTCTCAGATTTTACTCACCAGTGTGTGAGTTGGAGGCTAAGTATAAGTTTAGCTCCGATATATTTTCACTCGCCGAACACTCTGACTGAGTGCTTCAGAGTTTCTCTCTCCGTCAAGTGATCTGTGCTGTTTTTCAGTTCATCTGAATGGATGTGCAACACACAACGTACCGTAAACTCTAGTGTGAAGGCGCACGACTCGCCGTCGCTTTGTTTCACACACACGCAGCAAGAGAGGGAGAGAGAGAATTGACGCGCTACATGTAAACGATATTCTTTGTTGTATTTTGCTGTCAAAATAACGGAGTTCCTTTGGAATTCTTCCGCTTTTAAGAACTACCGCTTTCTCCGCTAGTGGGCGGAACTAATGCGCAAACGGCAATCTCATTGGCTGGCGCTCACCTATTATCGTCCCTGTTTTGATTTCAGCAAATCAGTTCGAGCAAACGCACACAACCGGATTAATATTCATGAATCCAGTAGCTCATTAATCCTTGGTGCGTTTTATATTGTTCTTATTAGTAGAATTCGTATCATTATCTTATCAGTATTTTTGTTAGTTTTCCCCCAATTTTTTATTTTTTTTTACAGAAACACTGAATGACCAAAAAAGCACCACCACCAGTCCGAAGTTCAGTTAAAATGACTAATATGCATTCATACATGGTTATAAAGTTTTAATTCTAATTACAAAAGTTCTATCATTAAATAACATTAATTATCATATTATAATGCTTGACTGACTGATGTTAAGAGTGTACTTTCAGATATTTATAAAACTGTGCCATTTCACAAACATACACACATATGTGTGTGTGTGTATATATATATATGTGTGTGTATATATGTGTATATATATATATATGTGTGTATATGTGTATATATATATGTGTGTATATATATGTATATATATATGTGTGTGTGTGTATGTATGTATGTGTGTGTATGTATATATTTATCAGTCTATGTATATGTATATATTTTTTGCGAGTAAACAAAAAAATTTACTAGGCAATGGCGATTCAATTGCCAAGGTGTTCGTAGAGGGCTGCCACTGGCCGCTCCTTCGTCGAATCCGCCGGCCGCGCCGTTCTCAAGCCCGCCCGCCATCGCTCAATCTAGCCCTCTGGCCTCCGCTCACTCTAGGCCGCCTGGCCGTTCATAGTTCATAAAGTATCATAGTTTTCTAAAAGTAATTAGCAGCACAACTGTTTTCAATGTTGATAATAAGAAATGTTCCTTGAGCACCATATCAGTATGTGCTTTCATTGTGGACGTGACAAAATCTGTTGGTTTGCAAGTGTCCTTAAATGTTCCTTTACTCTGTATGTTTGGCAGTATCAGCACTACAGCGGGACTGACTTTGACTGTGAGCTGCGGCTGCTGATTCATCAGAGTTTGGCTGGAGGCATTATCGGAGTCAAAGGTGCCAAGATCAAGGAACTGAGGGAGGTGAGCACAGTACTAAAAATAACACATCGTAAAATAATAGTTAGTAACTAGGTAGCTTAACATTTAAATTAGCTTCACCAAAAAAAACAATTTAATCGTATTTCCCTGACTATGAGAAATTGGTTATTCATTTTTAAGAATACCCAGACAACAATCAAGCTCTTCCAGGAATGTTGCCCCCACTCCACTGACCGTGTAGTGCTAGTCGGGGGAAAACCCGAGCGTGTGGTTGAGTGCATCAAGGTTATTCTAGAGCTGATTTCAGAGGTGAGACGATAACATACTGGTGGAGAGATGTGAGGACATTTTTAACAGTTTCTTCTCATTAGACATTGTATAAACATCCAACGATTCTTCTTGGTTTGTAAATAAAACTTAAATTTGTCCTGCATTATCTGAAGGCTCCCATTAAAGGTCGAGCCCAGCCCTACGATCCAAACTTTTATGATGAGACCTATGACTATGGCGGCTTCACTGTGATGTATGAAGAAAGAGGGCGACGGCCTATGGGTGGGTTCCCAATGCGAGGCCGAGGAGGATTCGATCGCATGCCTCCTGGCCGTGGAGGTCGCCCCATGCCTCCATCCAGACGGGATTATGATGATATTAGCCCTCGTCGTGGACCACCTCCACCCCCACCAGGAAGAGGAGGACGTGGGGGCAGTAGGGCTCGAAATCTGCCTCTGCCTCCACCACCACCTAGAGGAGGGTAAGAGAATGTAGCTGATTGTGCAGCGAATTGATTTCTACAACCTATAGTGATTTATTTTATTCAATAAGGGCATCAATAATAATAGCTGTGATAAAATATTATTTAGGGATGCACCGATATGAACATTTTGGCCGATACGATAACCGATAATTCTTTAACTATGAAAGCCAATAACTGATATTTTGGCCGATAAATCTAAATCCTAATTTTTATATAATTTTTGAGAGCCTGATTACCAAAAAAGTCTAACCATTAAAAGGCATTAAACACTTCAACATAAATCAAACTTAAAGCAGCCTTACAAATAAATAAAATAATGCAAAATAAAATAAGTCACTGGACAACATTACTTAAAGGGTTAGTTCACCCAAAAATGAAACTTCTGCCGTTAATTACTCACCCTCATGTCGTTTCACACCCCTAAGACCTTTGTTCATCTTTAGAACACAAATTAAGATATTTTTGATCAAGTCCGATGACAGCAACGCCACCCAAACTCTCAAGATCCATAAAGGTACTAAAGACGTTGTTAAAACAGTCGACGTGACTACAGTGGTTCTACAATAATTTTATGAAGCAACGAGAATACTTTTTGTGCGCAAAAACAAAACAAAAATAATGAATTTATTCAACAACCTCTTCTCTTCTGTCTCATTCTCATACGTTGTTTACGTCCAGCGCTTCCAGGTTCTACGTCAGAACGCCGGCTCATTATTGGACGGCTCCTGCATCAGCATCACACGCATGCGTCGCGCTGCTCACATGTGCAGCTTTGGCCAATAATGAGCCGGCGTTTGGACGTAAAACACGGAAGCCTTCACTGGTTACTGCGTTAACCGCGTAAGGATAATGACAGGGAAGAGAAGAGATTGCTGAATAAAGTTATTATTTTTGTTTTGTTTTTGCGCACAAAAATTATTCTCGTTGCTTCATAAAATTATTGTAGAACCACTGTAGTCATGTCGACTGTTTTAACGACGTCTTTAGTACCTTTATGGATCTTGAAAGTTTGGGTGGCGTTGCTGTCAATGGAGGCCTCTCTGAGCCATCGGATTTTATCAAAAATATCTTGATTTGTGGTTTGAAGATGAACAAAGGTCTTAGGGGTGTGGAATGACATGAGGGTGAGTAATTATTTTTGGGGGAGTTCAAAATCAAAAAACGTGCCATGGATAACGGAATATTAAATGGAATAACCTCTGCACTGACAATGAAATTATTTTAATTAAACCATATTGTTGATGAAAATAATAAGATACAAATAAAAGTGGTGGTTATTATTAATGATATATCAATGATTTTGAAAAAGAAGTATCTTTAAATTAATACCACTGTTTCAAATAGCAGCATTGCTGATTGAGCTGCTGCGCTGTAGCTGAAGAGCTGAATGAACACCAGTAAACTGAAGTGCTGCCAGCTTATTTAACTCAAGGAAACGCATTGTAAATAAAGTTTAATCAGACATTTATACAACATAAACATATTACAAATTATATATGTACAAAAAGACGCAAATGCACAAGTGAACACAAACGAAGTTACATGCTAATCAGAATGTGTAACTTCTGTTGTGGATGCGCTCTTCCCGTAACAACGTGCTGAAACACGGAAACCAAACCGAAATAATTTATAATGTTTTATTATAATAAGTGTTTTCATTATAATGTTATATATATGATAGTCCCAGTCATAGTTATTAATGTTGTCCGCTGCTGTTTGAGCTGCGTGCGCTGAGCTAAAGATGATCACCGGTAAACTGAAGCCCTCTATTAGCGCAAACAAAAGCATTCTATATGAGATAAATCAGATATATATGCATAAAATAAACGCAATATTACAACGTACAATTGCACAAAAGGCTGTAAATGTACAAGCGAACTTAACTGTGCTAGTCATGAAGGTGTAGATCCGTTGTGGATGCACTCTTCCCGTAACAACTTGCTGAAACACGGGCGAACAAAGATTCCATAACATTATTTAACAGTAGCTAATGATCTCATTATAATATGATAAACTTGCCCTGCACATGTTGCAGGTCACTGTATTTTCCTTTTCGAAGTGATTCCAATAATATTTCAAGCAATTAAAAAAACCATCATGGCGAACAGTGCGCATCTGAAGTGTCTCTGCAGGAAATAATGCATTATTTATCGGCTTTAAACGGTTCGATAACGATAACAGAATATTTTATATTTATCGGCCGATACCGTTATGGTGGCCGATATATCATGCATCCCTAATATTATTATTATTATTAATTATAGGTTGTTGTTGTAGTCTGTTTGTTTGTTTATTTTTCTTTTTTTTGTTAGTTCCCCCATTCATTGTTTTAAATAAATGTTGCAATCAGGTGCCTTTTATCTACCCACAGCGGGGTTTTTTTATTGTTTAATTGTTGATATTGTTGACTGATGTAAATGAGGGAATCAGTGCAGTTCTTGGGAGTTCTCTGTCTGTCATATCTTGCATATTTATGAATCATATCAGCATTAGTGGTCGACCGATATGGGTTTTTTGACAGCCGATGCCGATATCTTGGAAAGCAGGGTGGCCGATGGCCGATATAATTTTATTTATTTTAATTTATATTTAAGAAATTTGAAATCATTTGAAAATGGATTAAAAATAATTGTGTAAAATAAAGATTTGTCTTGTTTATAGAGCTGTCAGTTTTAATGTAGGGCTGGGAGATATGGAAAAAATAAAATAAAATCTTGATTTTTTTTTTTTCAGAATGTTTTAATTTTAATGTTTAAAATGTTTTAACTAGTCAACTTGAAAATGTAACTACAACATGATTCAAGTAACTTTTACTTTGTTAACCCTCTAGTTAAAGAAATTTATTTCAAGTGCACCACACATGTTGTCAGCATGATGTAAATGTTAAACAAATCACTTGTTAAATATCTTTGCAAAAAAGATGCATGAACTACATCTTCTACAAATGTATCTTATACATATTATATGTTCAGAAAGAATACAAGGAAAATGCTTTAAAAAAAAAAATCTCAAAAGTCAAGGTAATTCAAATTCAAAATGACTGAGGGAAATAACACAAGTAGCCTATTA
>NW_015505391.1:1223686-1226501 GCF_001515645.1 Sinocyclocheilus grahami | reverse complement strand
ATTTATATTTAAGAAATTTGAAATCATTTGAAAATGGATTAAAAATAATTGTGTAAAATAAACTTACTTATACTTTAGAAGACGAAGCATTTTTCACAAATAAATAAATATTTAATAAAAATCGAATTAAAAAGGAAGTAAACGCTAACACTGTAACCAACAGGGCACTCAGTATTCCGTTTGTGAGCATTGGGAATAATTTTATTTTATTAATTTTTTTCAAATAAAACCAAGGTAACACTCATTTTACATACAGCACGCAATGAAAATGACATGAATATTACAGTGGGCAAATGCATAAAGTGCAGCATAATTTGAAATCACTAGTTTAAAGTTTGTCGATCCCTGTCAGCATTCAATTTGCACGGGCCGACCGTCACCCAGAGAACACGCGATCATGCAGGATACAAATGCACACTTCATCTCAACTAGATTCGACGAAGTCTGCAAGGTTTGTGAAATTAAATGTTCATTAATCATTCAAAGATTTGTTTAAATGATATAAATGTGTCTTTGCTGAATGCTGACGGCAAACGAGAAAGTATTATAATGTTTGCCTTTCTATTACTAATAATAAAGCAATCGTTATAATACTGTTTTGTATACAATTTAATTCATTTGTTTAACAGTTCTATCTGATTATTAGATAAACTTCTATCCATATTAGAGACAACTGAACGACGACAGCGAGCAAGAGGGAGAATGTGAGCTGTGTGCGCTCAGGCGCTGTCGCTCTCAGCGCCGTCAAAATAAAAGTCAGACGTACCGCCAAAATAAAAGTTCCGCCTCTAACACATCGGCCAAGCAGAAAAACTTATCGGCCAATGCCGATATTTGAAAAAAATCCAAATATCGGCCGATATATCGGCATTGGCGATATACCGGTCGACCACTAATCAGCATAGAACTACATTTGTGTAATAGAAAAGTAATAACTGATTACATGACTTTTTGTTTCCAGAGGTGATCGATTTTCCCACCAGAGCTATCACAGCAATACAGCAATATGACCAAAGTAAGTAATCTGAAAAGCTGTAGATTTAACTGACCTATGCCCTATTCACACTAATAGCAAAATGGCAAAATGGAGCAAATCGTAAAATGCAAAACTTCACAAAGAGTGTGAAATGAATACCGGTTACCCTGAACATAAACATTTACTGGCACACTACACCTTTGCAAACCAAGTTAAAAGGAGAAAGCAAATGAATTTGACTAGTAACAGGACTCAGATCGGTTTGCTGTGTGTGGCCTAAAAGCAATTTTATTTTATTTTTTTGGTCGAATAGAAAACACAATTGACACATTTTTCTATAAAAATACATTTTCAATTTAGTCTCATTCACAGTGAATATTTGCTGTCAGTATGATTAGGCCTGGATTTGTCTTGTTTATAGAGCTGTCAGTTTTAATGTAGGGCTGGGAGATATGGAAAAAATAAAATAAAATCTTGATTTTTTTTTTTTCAGAATGTTTTAATTTTAATGTTTAAAATGTTTTAACTAGTCAACTTGAAAATGTAACTACAACATGATTCAAGTAACTTTTACTTTGTTAACCCTCTAGTTAAAGAAATTTATTTCAAGTGCACCACACATGTTGTCAGCATGATGTAAATGTTAAACAAATCACTTGTTAAATATCTTTGCAAAAAAGATGCATGAACTACATCTTCTACAAATGTATCTTATACATATTATATGTTCAGAAAGAATACAAAGAAAATGCTTTAAAAAAAAAAAATCTCAAAAGTCAAGGTAATTCAAATTCAAAATAACTGAAGGTAATAACACCAGTAGACTATCATTAACTAGGCTATAAATGTTCTGTAAAATCAATAAACAGCAGCTTTCAGCCTGTCACCATGATGCAAACATGAAATTTCAGACATACAGTAGTAGTTCTTTACAGGTTTTTATTGGATTGCGCTGCTTTTCTATGTTTGACTGTTGCGCTCGAGTCTCTTGCAGCGTCTCATGCATGAAATGGCATTCTTAAAAGCACAGCGCTAAAGTTAAAAAGTTTAAAAACTCCCATCTTCCTGCATTTTTTCTAGTCCACTGCCCGTGTCGCATCTTTGTCAACACAAAAGCTCATTCTGTGTGAATCAAGGTTATTTTCGTAAACGAAAACTAAAACTAAGATGGAAACGATTGATGAAAAAACTATTTCGTAAACTGAAATAAAAGTTTAGGTTTAGGGAAATACCTGTAAATGGCTCATTGCGCACGTGAGGTTATCTTATGCAGAGACGCAAAGCAGTTTAAAGCAGAGTCCTGCATGGGTCCTCTTTGGTAAACGTGCACCAGCAGTACTTAACAGAACACTCGACCCGTTATCCAACAGCAGCACTCATTTAATTCTGTACCAGACCAGACCCGTTTGACAAAGACTGCGAGTCGCGAACCGCACCCGCATAAAATCTATTACATCAGGTAGGCAAAATTATTTATTTTCTCATGTAACACAAGCAAGCAAACCAAAATTAGGCATTCCAAGTTGGTGCTTTGAAGAAAAACGGACACGCAGCGCAACGCAATAATTAACAGAAAAAAAAGACGAACGCACATCCTTTCTGAAAGCAATACAAAACTTTAGCATAGCATCTTGTGATCACTCTGCCAGGCTTTCAGAGAAATGTGCATAGGCTAAATCACATCATAAACACGCTTATAATTCTTAATAAATGAAAAGAACATATTCAAATATGAGCCTTAATGCGATTGCAGTTATTATTGAATTTCATTATTCCCAGTTATGATTTATGCGCAGTTGTTCACGGAAAAGTGAGCAAGACACGACAGTTACAATATAT
>NW_015505391.1:1193213-1223118 GCF_001515645.1 Sinocyclocheilus grahami | reverse complement strand
CCCAGAGAACACGCGATCATGCAGGATACAAATGCACACTTCATCTCAACTAGATTCGACGAAGTCTGCAAGGTTTGTGAAATTAAATGTTCATTAATCATTCAAAGATTTGTTTAAATGATATAAATGTGTCTTTGCTGAATGCTGACGGCAAACGAGAAAGTATTATAATGTTTGCCTTTCTATTACTAATAATAAAGCAATCGTT
Organism: Sinocyclocheilus grahami; assembly: GCF_001515645.1. Taxonomy (NCBI): domain Eukaryota; kingdom Metazoa; phylum Chordata; class Actinopteri; order Cypriniformes; family Cyprinidae; genus Sinocyclocheilus; species Sinocyclocheilus grahami. The sequence continues at coordinate 1,222,910 of NW_015505391.1, read as the reverse complement.
ATAATACTGTTTTGTATACAATTTAATTCATTTGTTTAACAGTTCTATCTGATTATTAGATAAACTTCTATCCATATTAGAGACAACTGAACGACGACAGCGAGCAAGAGGGAGAATGTGAGCTGTGTGCGCTCAGGCGCTGTCGCTCTCAGCGCCGTCAAAATAAAAGTCAGACGTACCGCCAAAATAAAAGTTCCGCCTCTAACACATCGGCCAAGCAGAAAAACTTATCGGCCAATGCCGATATTTGAAAAAAATCCAAATATCGGCCGATATATCGGCATTGGCGATATATCGGTCGACCACTAATCAGCATAGAACTACATTTGTGTAATAGAAAAGTAATAACTGATTACATGACTTTTTGTTTCCAGAGGTGATCGATTTTCCCACCAGAGCTATCACAGCAATATGGATGACAGACCAAAGTAAGTAATCTGAAAAGCTGTAGATTTAACTGACCTATGCCCTATTCACACTAATAGCAAAATGGAAACGAGCAGCAAATCGTAAAATGCAAAACTTCACAAAGAGTGTGAAATGAATACCGGTTACCCTGAACATAAACATTTACTGGCACACTACACCTTTGCAAACCAAGTTAAAAGGAGAAAGCAAATGAATTTGACTAGTAACAGGACTCAGATCGGTTTGCTGTGTGTGGCCTAAAAGCAATTTTATTTTATTTTTTTGGTCGAATAGAAAACACAATTGACACATTTTTCTATAAAAATACATTTTCAATTTAGTCTCATTCACAGTGAATATTTGCTGTCAGTATGATTAGGCCTGTATTTGTCTTGTTTATAGAGCTGTCAGTTTTAATGTAGGGCTGGGAGATATGGAAAAAATTTTCAGAATGTTTTAATTTTAATGTTTAAAATGTTTTAACTAGTCAACTTGAAAATGTAACTACAACATGATTCAAGTAACTTTTACTTTGTTAACCCTCTAGTTAAAGAAATTTATTTCAAGTGCACCACACATGTTGTCAGCATGATGTAAATGTTAAACAAATCACTTGTTAAATATCTTTGCAAAAAAGATGCATGAACTACATCTTCTACAAACGTATCTTATACATATTATATGTTCAGAAAGAATACAAGGAAAATGCTTTAAAAAAAAAAATCTCAAAAGTCAAGGTAATTCAAATTCAAAATGACTGAAGGTAATAACACCAGTAGACTATTATTAACTAGGCTATAAATGTTCTGTAAAATCAATAAACAGCAGCTTTCAGTCTGTCACCATGATGCAAACATGAAATTTCAGACATACAGTAGTAGTTCTTTACAGGTTTTTATTGGATTGCGCTGCTTTTCTATGTTTCACTGTTGCGCTCGAGTCTCTTGCAGTGTCTCATGCATGAAATGGCATTCTTAAAAACACAGCGCTAAAGTTAAAAGAAGTTTAAAAACTCCCATCTTCCTGCATTTTTTCTAGTCCACTGCCCGTGTCGCATCTTTGTCAACACAAAAGCTCATTCTGTGTGAATCAAGGTTATTTTCGTAAACGTAAACTAAAACTAAGATGGAAACGATTGATGAAAAAACTATTCTGAAATAAAAGTTTAGGTTTAGGGAAATACCTGTAAATGGCTCATTGCGCACGTGAGGTTATCTTATGCAGAGACGCAAAGCAGTTTAAAGCAGAGTCCTGCATGGGTCCTCTTTGGTAAACGTGCACCAGCAGTACTTAACAGAACACTCGACCCGTTATCCAACAGCAGCACTCATTTAATTCTGTATTTGTCTTGTTTATAGAGCTGTCAGTTTTAATGTAGGGCTGGGAGATATGGAAAAAATTTTCAGAATGTTTTAATTTTAATGTTTAAAATGTTTTAACTAGTCAACTTGAAAATGTAACTACAACATGATTCAAGTAACTTTTACTTTGTTAACCCTCTAGTTAAAGAAATTTATTTCAAGTGCACCACACATGTTGTCAGCATGATGTAAATGTTAAACAAATCACTTGTTAAATATCTTTGCAAAAAAGATGCATGAACTACATCTTCTACAAATGTATCTTATACATATTATATGTTCAGAAAGAATACAAAGAAAATGCTTTAAAAAAAAAAAATCTCAAAAGTCAAGGTAATTCAAATTCAAAATAACTGAAGGTAATAACACCAGTAGACTATCATTAACTAGGCTATAAATGTTCTGTAAAATCAATAAACAGCAGCTTTCAGCCTGTCACCATGATGCAAACATGAAATTTCAGACATACAGTAGTAGTTCTTTACAGGTTTTTATTGGATTGCGCTGCTTTTCTATGTTTGACTGTTGCGCTCGAGTCTCTTGCAGCGTCTCATGCATGAAATGGCATTCTTAAAAGCACAGCGCTAAAGTTAAAAAGTTTAAAAACTCCCATCTTCCTGCATTTTTTCCTATTCCACTGCCCATGTCGCATCTTTGTCAACACAAAAGCTCATTCTGTGTGAATCAAGGTTATTTTCGTAAACGAAAACTAAAACTAAGATGGAAACGATTGATGAAAAAACTATTTCGTAAACTGAAATAAAAGTTTAGGTTTAGGGAAATACCTGTAAATGGCTCATTGCGCACGTGAGGTTATCTTATGCAGAGACGCAAAGCAGTTTAAAGCAGAGTCCTGCATGGGTCCTCTTTGGTAAACGTGCACCAGCAGTACTTAACAGAACACTCGACCCGTTATCCAACAGCAGCACTCATTTAATTCTGTACCAGACCAGACCCGTTTGACAAAGACTGCGAGTCGCGAACCGCACCCGCATAAAATCTATTACATCAGGTAGGCAAAATTATTTATTTTCTCATGTAACACAAGCAAGCAAACCAAAATTAGGCATTCCAAGTTGGTGCTTTGAAGAAAAACGGACACGCAGCGCAACGCAATAATTAACAGAAAAAAAAGACGAACGCACATCCTTTCTGAAAGCAATACAAAACTTTAGCATAGCATCTTGTGATCACTCTGCCAGGCTTTCAGAGAAATGTGCATAGGCTAAATCACATCATAAACACGCTTATAATTCTTAATAAATGAAAAGAACATATTCAAATATGAGCCTTAATGCGATTGCAGTTATTATTGAATTTCATTATTCCCAGTTATGATTTATGCGCAGTTGTTCACGGAAAAGTGAGCAAGACACGACAGTTACAATATATTGTGATTGTTAAAAAAGAAAAAAGACATCTAACCATCATAACCAAATTAGGCTACATTTATTGTCATATTAAATATCTCAATACACATCATTAGATATGACATTAAGCACAACTTGTGTAGATTTATTTAGTAAAAAGGCTTGACTGCTTCATTTTGGCGTATATTTGTATACTTTTACCATTTAATCAATGGTAAAAGTTTAATCATTTAAGCATGCGTTAATTTTGTGTCGCTAGACATTTGCAAGTCTGTCTTTGGCCTGCGCTCTGGAAGTGATCTGTTAATTCTGCTAACCTTTAATTAAAACTAAAACTGAAACTAAACTATATAAAAACTAAATAAAAATGTGTTCACAAAATAAAAACGAAACTAAAACTAACAACAATATTAATGAAACTAAACCAAATTGTATGGCAAATTTGAAAACGATATTAAAATAAAACTAATTAAATTCAAAACTATAATAACCTTGCTGTTAATGGCACCTCATGGTCCTTCACAAAGTGCGTCACACATTAGCGGTTAATCACGTGCACTGACATGCGGTTGGATCATTCTTTTCTCTTAACATTGGCATATTGTCAAAGTGTCTAATTGTAACGTTTGGTAATATTTCTATTCAAAATCGTGATTCCTCGATTTATAAAAAATAAAATCGTGGTAAAACATTAAATTCGAATTAATCTATAAAATCGCCCAGCCCAATTTTAATGTGATAATACTGCTTCATATAATCTATATTCAATGCTTTGTCTACCACAATAATGTTAGGTGTGTGGCGAAGCAGTGACCTAAAACCCCTTTAACCGTGGTAAAAATCACTGTATTGCATGGCCTTGAGTGGTTTATTGCTTTCATTTTAAATAGACGTGTCAGATTGTAAGCTCAAAGATCCATGTAGAATGTGCTTTGAGTATACGCTTGTGCTCTCTGAATTGACTCCCATGTTATATTTTTTTCTTTCCCCCATCGTTGTACACAGAGTGGAGGTGGATATGGTGAGTGTTCTTCAGCTGCACACATACACACTAGCTCAAGGTTACCTCCAGTCAAACGGAGCACTGCACTCCTCAATAGTGTAGCGGTTCCTGCTTTTCGCTCTCTTTGTCCTTTACTGTCGTAGCTCTGATATCTTGATCACTTTTTCCATCTTTTTCTTTTCTTGTTTCATCTGAAGACAATAATTCTTCTTGGGAGCCCTTCCAATCTGGTGAGTGTGTCAGATAATATGATTATGGAATATATATATTAATTAAGGTTGTATAAGAGTGTGAATGAGAGGCCTACATATAGGCATTAGCTGAAACACAGTAAGATATTTGTTTCATCAGGTGGTCGAGGTTCTTACAGTGACATTGGTGGACCTGTTATTACAACACAAGTGACTATCCCTAAAGATGTGAGTGCAATATGACACAACATATTTGTAAAAATGGAACAACACACAAAGTTATTATAGTTTGTGTTTTAATTCTGTTTTAGAATTAATTTTATTTCAAGCAGCAGCATTCTTTTAGTATTTTTTTTTTATATTATTACCATATTTATCAATGTAATTAAGTAATATTTTCAGTTATTTTAATTTCAATTTAAGTTTTAGCAATTTTTGTTAGTCTTTTATTTCATTAATATTCGCTGTAGTTTTCATTTTAGTATTTTAACTTAATTTTAAATGTAAGTGTACATTTTTCAATTAATATTTATATTTTATTTTATCTCAGCTTGATTTCAACACTGCTAAGCACCACTGTGCTATATAGTATGTTACTGCAATTTAGTGAGTTTGGTCCTGTTTTTCATTTTGTTTGTTTGTATACCACGAAATGGCAATGCATTTTACACATGCCCTAGCATACACCTAAAAACCAAAAGATACCTTGGGCTTTAGCAGAAAGAACATTTCTTTCATATGTAAGCAAAGTGGACATTATAACTGAAATGTACCCAGATCAATCGGAATAAAATCAAATTGACAGCAGAATCAATCTGAATTGGGAAATCTGTTTTGATACCCAATTTTTAGGGATGCACGATATATCGGCCACCATATCGGTATCGGCCGATAAATGTTAAATTTAATGTTATCGTTATCGAACCGATAAGAAAATTTTGCCGATATATTAAAGCCGATAAATAATGCATTATTTCCTGCAGAGACACTTCAGATGCGCACTGTTCGCCATGATGGTTTTTTTAATTGCTTGAAATATTATTGGAATCACTTCGAAAAGTTAAATACAGTGAAGTGCAACATGTGCAGGGCAAGTCTGTCATAATATAATGAGAACATTACTGTTAAATAATGTTATGGAATCTTTGTGCGCCCGTGTTTAAGCGCGTTGTTATGGGAAGAGCGCATTCACAACGGAGCTGCACTTTTATTACCAGCACAGTAAAGTTCGCTTGTGCATTTGCAGCCTTTTGTGCAATTGTACGTTGTAATATTGTGTTTATTTTATGCATATATGTCTGATTTATCACAAATAGAATGCGTTTGGTTAAGCTAATAGAGCGCTTCAGTTTACCGGTGATCATCTTTAGCTCAGCGCACGCAGCTCAAACAGCAGCGCACATCATTAATAACTAGGACTATCATATATATAACATTATAATGAGAACACTATTATAATAAAACGTTAAAATTATTTGGTTTAATTTGTTGTGTTTCAGCGCGTTGTTGCGGGAAGAGTGCATCCACAACAGAAGTTACACATTCTGTTTAGCACGTAACAAACTTTGAGTTAATTTGTGCATTTGCGTTTTTTTTGTACATAAAGTTGTAATATTATGTTTGTTGTATAAATATCTGATTAATATATGATGCATTTCCTTGAGTTAAATAAGCTGCCAGCAAAGCATTTCAGTTTACTGGTGTTCATTCAGCTCTTCAGCTTCAGCACATGCAGCGTGAACAGCAGTGCACAACATTAATAACTAGTATAACTGGGAATGTTATATGCATAACATTATAAAGAGAATATTACCGCAATAAAAGTTGTGAATTCTTTGGGTTTATTTGCTGTGTTTCAGCGCGTTGTTACAGGAAGAAGAGCGCATTGAGTTACACATCTGACTAGCGCTTAACTTAGTTCAAGATCACTTGAGCATTTGCATCTTTTTATGCATATATAAGTTATAATATTATGTTTTATGTTGTATAAATATCTGATTCTCATATAGCATAATTAACCCACTAACAAAGCGCTTCAGTTTACTGGTGTTCATTCAGCTCTTCGGTAACAGCGCACACAGCTTAAACAGAAATGCTGCAATTTGAAACGATGGTATTATTTAAGATGCTTCTTTTTCAAAATCATTGATATATTATTAATAATAACCACTACTTTTATTTTTATCTTATTATTTTCATCAACAATATGGTTTAATTAAAATAATTTCATTATTGTCGGTGCGGAGTCTATTCTATTCCATTATTTTATTTATTTGTAAGGCTGCTTTATGTTTGATTTATGTTGAAGTGTTTAATGGCATTTAATGGTGAGACTTTTTTTGTAATCAGGCTCTCAAAAATTATATAAAAATTTGGATTTAGATTTATCGGTCAATGTAACGGTTATCGGCTTTCATATATAAAGATTTATCGGTTATCAGTATTGAAATAAATTTTCATATTGGTGCATCCCTACCAATTTTGACAAATAACGATTTATTTTTGTTTCAGTTAGTATTTCAACCACTGCTTTATTTATTTGTATTTTTATTAGTTGTAGTTGAATGGCAGATATTTACTTTGTCTTGTTTTAGCTGGCTGGCTCTATCATTGGAAAAGGCGGCCAAAGGATCAAGCAGATCCGTCATGAGTCAGGAGCATCTATCAAAATCGATGAGCCTCTGGAGGGCTCAGAGGACAGGATCATTACCATCACAGGCACACAGGACCAGATTCAGAACGCCCAGTATCTACTACAGAACAGGTGAGTCTATCACCTATTCCAGCACTTTAGCTCAACCCCATCCTGACACCTAACCATCATGTGTGCTAACCAGGTGTGACAGATTTCCAATTTTGGCCCAGTGAGATTACGTGTGGGCTCTTAACCATTACGGTTCCTTAACGATTTCATTTAACAATCCTTATAGAACCGATTCTGAATAAGAATCTCTATTCCCAATATCCCAAAGATATTTACCCAGTTTATCTTGTCATACCTGTTTTGGACACAAGGTTACACTTAGCAACCAGACAAATCATATTTTCCTGAGTATATTAAGTCTTTTATTTTGTTAGGGTGAAAATAGAGGTGCTAAACTGCTGCTTGTCTTTCTTTGCTTACTATTTGGAGCTAAAATGTTTTTTTTTTTTTTTTTCAGTAGTTCTCCACACTTTCTTCATACTTCATATACATTTGACTGCCGTTTCATGCACTTCTTTTTGCCTGACCTAACAGCTTCAAACTTCTGGGGGAGTTTTTTTTTCTTTTTTCTTTTTTTCCCCCTTCTTTTTGTGAAATGTGTACAAAAGGGTTTGTTTTACTGGTTTCATTTGGGATAAAATCCACATAATTTACAAAGGGGCAAATGAGTGGACCCAGAAGAATGGAGTGAACAACGCTGGCTTGCTTCTGTGTGGAAGACTTGTGATTTTGTTGTTGTTAGTTAGATGAAGTGACAACAAATCACGGTCTGCCCTACAGCACAGGCCCAGCATCATCTGCCCCCACCCTCAAAACACATTTCACCCACCCTATCTGAAGAGGCCTGCCAGTCTAACCTACTCTGACTAACATCTGAACTCACAGCTGACCATGCCAGTGCTGGCTTATACTCTGTTTGAACCCAAGCTGATTTGATGTCTCTGCTGTAGCATGGGCAAACAGACCATAAACCAGCCTTTCTACTGGAACATGCTAGCATGACTGCTTTCTAATACAAGATGCAAACCTGTCTTCTTTCTGTAACATGCCATTATGATATCCTCATGCAAATGAAACACTCCTATTATTTACCTTATTGTATTGGGTATACAGTTTGTAAAATTTAAAGTCAACATGAAATCATAATTGACCCTATTCACTTTCTGAATTGATGTAAATTAATGGTCTTATTAAGAACGATTCATTGTTGCACATTGGGGGTCAACAGTATAATTTAAATTTGTCTTTAATTTTTGTAATTTTATGTTATATTATTTATATATATATATATATATATATATATATATATATATATAGACTTGTAAACTATATATTAAAATAACAAAGAAACTAATTACAAGCAATTGGTCATAAATATAAATAATAGAACAAATCATAAATAAATAATGGAACAAACATACTAATGAAATAAACAGTACTTAAGTCTTTCAGGTAGGTCTGCTACAAAAATACTACAAAAAAATTCATAAAGTGATCAAATATAAAATAAAACTGCATATTCTTCACTGTATGCATTAATGTGCATTGAAGCTTATGAACTGATTAATACTACAGATGTTATTCAGCCAATAACAATGAGTGATTTCCTCCTTTTCTTACTGCTGAAATGTCATGCGAGTGTAACCAGGATAGAGGCAATTATCCAAAATGTTTACGAGCTGTCAAATTTCTACCCTTATTCATATAGGGATATATATTTTCAAAACTGACTTGAAGGGTTAGTTCACCCAAAAATGAAAATTAGCCCATAAATTACTCACCCTCAAATCATCCTAGGTGTATATGACTTCGTTCTTTCAGACGAATCCAGTTGGAATTATATTTAAAATGGTATTTTATCTTTCAAGCTGTTTCATGGCACTCAGCGGGTGTTGCATGCTTCAGTCCAAAACAAGTTAAATAAAAAGCACCCATCAATAAAAAAAAAGTTTTTTTTGGGTGAACTAACCCTTTAAAGGTATCATATGATGCTGCTAAAAAGAACATTATTTGGTTTAATGAAATGTTTATGCGGTTTAAGGTTAAAAAACACATTATTTTCCACATACTGTACATTGTTTCTCCTCTATGCCCCGCCTTTCTGAAACGCATCGATTTTTACAAAGCTCATCGGTCTGAAAAAGCGAGGTGTGCTGTAATTTGCCAGCTATCCAGTGCGTTGTGATTTGGCCGAATACCTCAAGCATGTGATGGAAATGGTACGCCCCTTACCACATTGTGATGATGCCCTGTCAGGCCGGAGCGGTGATTCAAAAACATGAAAACCCATTATAAACGAGGCATTCGTTGCATCCAGTGGGGACATAATTATGGATTTTAATGACTTGTACTGTCTTTCGCATCACGCCGCGTAAATATAAAACCATGTTTGCATTTGCGATCGGAGAAATGACAAACTACGAGCGCTACTCTACACTGCTCAAAAAACTCACTTTAAATATATAAAATATAAAAACTCTTTAAATATAAAAAAACGTACTTACAGTCTGTGAGTCAGAACAGCCGGCATTGTAGTCTACTCTCCCAGGATCGCCCTCTTTTGGAAGGCCAAACAAAGTAGTTTCGCTTTCACAACGAATCACAGCGCATTCACGACATGGCAGCAGCAGCAATATTACAGCCAGAATAAAAGTTACGCCACCTTTCTTTGCGTGAACATTTGGGCGGCGTTATGCAAATCTTCCCACATAGTGATGTAGACATGTGGGGGCGTGTTAGAATGAGCCGTTTTAGGAAGGTGTGGCTGACTCTTAACTTTTATAAAGAATATCTCTTTGGATTTGAGACTTTAGTCTTAGCAACTTTACAGATCTTCTTTATGCACCAAGAGCTTGTAACACTCCAAAGAGAAAGGAAAAATTGAAATCGCGTCATATGACCCCTTTAAGGAAGCCCTGTATAGTTAGGCTAGTTTTCAAACTGGATGCATTTCTTATGGAGTACTAACATGTTTTAAAACGGCTAGATTCTAGCATGTAAGTTAATGCATTGCTGCTAAAATATCAAAACAGAAGAAGAAAAAAAAAATCTAGTCAACTGTACTAATCAACTAGTAGGTTTTTGGACAGCTAGTTGACCCCTAACTAATTTGAGCTTCTTAATTTTACTTGAGAAAAAAATCTAATAATAATAATTAAGAAAATATGAAATAAAATGGGTTAGTAATGCTATTTCATGTTGACTTTAAAACCCGTTGCATGCTAGTATGAGTAAACCTAAAATATGCAAATAGAGCCAGGAAAACAACCTTAAAATGCTCCAAGTAAATCAACTTGTTTAATTACCTTTTCTACACGGTGTATTATAAACCAGATGATGTACTCGTGCTATATGTGAATACTGTGAATTCGCTTTATTATAATACTATACAGTTTGTTTTGTGTTGTTTATTGTAACGGCATATCTAGATTATAAATCACTTGGCTGCTGGCTGAACTGTCCCAGCATGATGAGGTTTTGTCTCTGGTCTCAACCGTGTCATTTCCTCTTTCAGCGTGAAGCAGTACTCTGGTCGGTTCTTCTAGAGGGTGGAGATGGAAGCCAAACTGCCATATGCCCATTCACTTCAACTTGTTTTCAGAGCCTACATTCCTCTGCTTCTTGGGTAGATGTGCTCCCTGACATTTCTCCTAACAATATTTTTAAACACCATATTTGAGGGATCCTCTTATTTCTTTAACATTTTTCTTTCTGCACGTGATTTTTCCATTATTGATTGTACTGTTTTGTAAGTAGAGGGAGCCCATCTGTGAAGTCCGCTGTTGGCCTTACCAGAGCTGCATGCTTAATCTGTGCAACATGCAGAATGTAATCTTATAAGTGTTGTTTTTTGTTTGTTTTTTGCCAATGAATTTATTGTTCCATTCATGATGAGACTTTTTGGGGAAAGTGTAAATATTCAGTTCAGTTCTTTAAAATTTTAATATCAGTACAGTTTTATTTAAAGGATGATTTTGATTTGAAAAATGGGGGTATTGAGGGTGGGAAAAGGATTCATTCCCGAGGGATTTTTTTTTTTTTTACTAGTTTTTTTCAACCCGATTTCCAGATTGGTAAAACTTCAGAAGATTGATTGACCATTTGTACTCCATTGACATTGGGATCCATTAAATCTTGCTAGCGCTTATTTTGTACGTCTGTTTGTAAGCATTTTTACCATTTTAAATGGATCTTTCTAGACGCCTTTCTCTTCACAGTTGGGGGGGGAAATAAAAGCTTCTCTGTTAAAAAAAAATGTGGCAGATCTCTTCCATGTTCTCGTATCATTCTTTCTCTCTGTCCCCTCTAGTGTCTTTGTAGAATGTGCTGCAAATCTAAAAGAAAAATAAATAAATTCTGTGCCACCTTTTACTAAAACCGTGTCTGTGACATTTGCTTTGGTTGTGGTGCTTTTGGAATGAATGTCTATCAAAAGAGGCATATGCAGTTAAATGAGATGTGGTGTATGCGTCTTGTGACTGAGTTGTAGAGCGGGGGTATGCCCTTAAAGTAGATACACATCTTAAAGGAACACTCCACTATTTTTGAAAATAGGCAATTTTCCAACTCCCCTAGAGCTAAACAGTCGAGTTTTACCATTTTTGAATCCATTCAGCCGATCTCCGGGTCTGGCGGTAGCACTTTTAGCTGTAGCTTAGCATAGATCATTGAATCTGATTAGACCATTAGCATCTCGCTCAAAAATTACCAAAGAGTTTCTATATTTTTCCTGTTTAAAACTTGACTCTTCTGTAGTTACATCGTGTACTAAAACCGACGGAAAATGAAAAGTTGTGATTTTCTAGGCTGATATGGCTAGGAACTATACTCTCGTTCCAGCGTAATAATCAAGGAACTTTGTTGCCGTACCATGGGTGCAACAGGCGCAATGATATTACGCAGCACCTGAAAATAGGCTTATTGGAAGTTACCTAGCTGGGGACTATTTTCAGGCGTTGCGTAATATCATTGCGCCTGCTGCACCCATGGTACGGCAACAAAGTTCCTTGATTATTACGGAAAACGGTAAAACTCAACTGTTTAACTCTAGGAGAGTTGGAAAATGAGCCTATTTTCAAAAATAGTGGAGTGTTCCTTTCATGTCTACTAGTTTAGAGAAAAATGTGTCATGTTACTTTTATATTCTTAGCACAATTTTACTATTTATCAAATCATGTTTCTATAAATTCTACTGCACTTAGTAGAAAAATATGGAATGGACTGACTAAGGCTACTAGCTTATTTGTAGTGCATACAAGTACTAGTCAAGGTTATATAAAACCATAAAAAAAAACATTTTCATTACTTAAATATTAGCTGAAATAAAACATAAAACGTAAACTGCCATGTTGCCATGTATATGCTGTGTAAAATAACTAAACTATATATACATTAAAAAATAATAGTAAATGTGACAAAAACAACAAAATTACAAAAACATTTCAACTGAAAAAAAAATATTCAAAATATTAACAAAAACCTATATAATAGCAATGATAATAAAATAACACTGGTACTTAATTCTGATTATTTGATTAGAGCAGATTTTTCATTAAGATAAATTCATTAAAATTATTTATAAGTTTATTTTATAGAACCGGCTAGTGTTGGGCAGTTACTAGTAACTTAGTTACTGTAATAATATTACTTTTTGCAGTAACTAGTAGTGTAACTAATTACTAATAAGATTTTAGTAGTATTACGGTTACCATCCATAAAACAGCTTAGTTACGTTTGATAACTTGTGCCTCAACCCCACTGATTTAAAATCCAACAGTCAAATAATTTCTAGATTTATTTTCATAATTTTCACAACTCGCGCATGCATGTGGTGTCCCCCAGTGCAGCAGGCAAGCTTGGAATATGGAAACACTTACATTCAGCAGATAGAAATATTGCATTATATTGATTTTGTCAGGAAAAAAAGATGATCTGAACACTGCTGTGTAAGTTGTGGCTTTACATTACTCTGGCATTACATCCCACCCACATCCCTCTGATCAGCATGTGGTACATTATATTACTATAATTAAAAATCTTTTTGGAAAATTAAACCGTTTCTTACAAACGTATGTGATTTGATAAAATACATAATGAAATATAATCATGTATGGGTAACAGAGAAATTACAATTCGCTTCAAGCTACACATGACAATTAATGAGATTAATACAACACTTTTACTCGAATGTCACTATCAATCACTACTGAGTGTTTGTAATAACTTCTGACTGCGATCCAATGTGGATTTTGGTCAAATGATGAGGCAGAAATATGTTGTTAGTAAGAAGAATTTTATGTGGAAGATACACAGGCTACAACTTCTGTAGGGTGTGAAGAAGTACTAGTAGTAGTGTAACTAATTACTGTTGCCAGAAAGTAACAATATTACTTTTGAAAGGAGTAACTAGTAATTAGTAATATATTACATTCTTTGAGTAACTAGTGCAACACTGGAACCTGCACATGAAAACAACTAAAAACAAATATTTCAATGGCATGGCAACCTTTAAGGGTTTGAGATTTGTATTTGTAATTTTGGTAATACACTTGATCTTGAAGTCAAAGAAAGCTATATTTCATGATGTTCACTCAAATCTAATTTAGGTCATGAAAAAGGCTAAAGATTCGTCCAGTGTTTAAAGTCTGAAGAATTTTCATTCTTTTTGACCAGCTGCTCCTCCTCAATTCTGCGCGTCACACAACAGGGAGTGGATAATGCTGTCGCCTTTAATGAACATGGCATATTAGTAGGCAGGTCCGAATCATTTGACAGAGTCGGTTGGTTTGGACGATGCTTTGAGTCGAATTCAAACACCGATTCATTTGAATCACACCAGATTAAGTTGATCTGCTCATTTTTATTGGTTTTTTTTATTGGTTTTCTTTATACATAACAAAACATACCAGTACAAAAATAAATAAATACACTGTATACAAAACAAACAAAAGTAATTATCATAAATAATAATAATTATAGAAATGACATCCATGCCTGAAGTAACAATCTGAATAAAATTCTCCCGCATGTCAACATCCATGTGATTTCCATTCACTTTAGCTAACATTTTCTCATATGATACATTCTCTATCATAGATTCAAATCCACATTTTAAGTGAAGGACATTGCATATCTTTCCCAAATCTAAGTATCAGTCGTACTGCCGTGATTCAACCGACAGTAACAAGGGAAAACTCGTTGATCTGCTCATTTGAACCGTTCTGTAGCAAAGTAATGTCAATGTATTACGTATAATTACATACAAAATGTACACATTTTGGAACCACAAACTGTCCCCGTCGTTCAGTTTACTAACAAAGTTCTTACAGTCTACTGATTCACACACGCGTGCGAATCGGTTCGTTCGAATGGTTCAAAAGAGCCGGTTCAAAAGAACGATTCCTTCGCGAATCCAAATCGAATCTATTCAAACTGGCATTTAAATCCACACGAGTGAAGACCTCAATAGACTAACTTACAAAATCGCGCGGACTCCTGTTCGCGGTGTTACGAGAGTACTGTAGCCTTCACTTCGTTGGGAAACGGGTTTCCAAGGAATAATTCGGCCATATGCAGCGGTACCACGCCCGGAGTGGAGACTTTTAACACGGGGCCAACACCATTCATGCAAATATTCCCAACCACTAGTTCATAGACGGGGGACTTTAGAAGAGGAACTACTGTGTTGTGTTGACTTTCAATATTGAACGCCAAATATAAAACAGTCTGCAATGGAGTTATTAAATCCAAAGGATCTGTTGCGTTCCTAAAACAGATAAACCGCATCAGGATTTCAGCCACCGTTACGTGTCGAATACTGTAACACTTTTCCAACCGCTGCAGAAATATTAAGTGTACAAATGACGGTTTATGATTTGGATTCTTTCCTCAACGCGCTCCAGGGAAACACTTTATCTGGCTTTATCTAAACGCCTGCATTTGAGTTGGAACGGGCGTTCTTTCGATGGAACTGCTGAAAAGCTCCGAATTGTGAACCGTCGCGGAGAATCATGACGCTGGACAGCATCCTGGCGTGCTGCCTCAGCGAGGAGGCGAAAGAAGCGCGACGGATCAACGACGAGATCGAGCGGCAGCTGCGCCGCGACAAGAAAGACGCTC
The DNA here is from genome assembly GCF_001515645.1 of Sinocyclocheilus grahami. Lineage (NCBI taxonomy): Eukaryota > Metazoa > Chordata > Actinopteri > Cypriniformes > Cyprinidae > Sinocyclocheilus > Sinocyclocheilus grahami. The sequence goes on along the minus strand of NW_015505391.1, from coordinate 1,207,755 downwards.
GACGCGAGCTCAAACTGCTTCTGCTGGGTACGCGGTGCTTTCGTGGCACTCTACCAGACTTCCCTGCATGTGTGGCAAGGCGTAACAAATGCAAACAGTTTGAGGTTTACACGCGCATCAGCAAATTAAATCATTCATTCAATAAAATGCATCGCGTGCGTAACCGATTCAGTGTCTCTGGCCATTGCACGACTGTTTTTCTGCAAAGAAAAGGTCAGCCCTCTTTATTTAGATTCATATAAGCTCGACAGGTGGGACAACTGTTGCAGGTGCGATGGGACTCGTTACACATCTGTGCTTGTCTACAAAATGTGTATTATATTGGTGATGATGCGATATTAGAAATATTATTATAATATACAAAAGAATTGTCTTTAGGATTCCTCAAGACTGATTTAATAGGAATACAATAGGATACATTTAGAGAGAGATTCTTGAGTCAAATCTCTGCTGGATATTCAGTTGAACTGTTAAAACGTGGCAGTTTGGCAGTAACTAGGCTACACTCTTAAAAATAAAGGTGCTTCAAAAGGTTCTTCAAGCGATGCCATAGAAGAACCCTTTTTGGTTCCACAAAGAACCATTCAGTCAAAGGTTCTTTAAAGAACCATCTCTTTCTTGCGTTTTTGTAATCTGAAGAACCTTCTTTCGCCACGAAGAACCTTTTGTGAAACAGAAAGGTTCTTCAGATGTTAAAGGTTCTTTATGGAACCAAGGTTCTTCTATGGCATCCTGAAGCACCTTTATTTTTAAGAGTGTAGTCTCTAAACTGGTCATTACCTGGTCAAAGCTGGGGCCAGTAGCTTAAACATTAGGGATGTAACGATTCACTCAAGTCACGATTCGATTTTATTCACGATTTTGATTTCACGATTCGATTCACGATTATTATATATATTTTTTTTAACAAAATGAGATTTAAGACTAATGAAATAATTAAATGTGTCCTTTTATTATTGCTTGGACAAAATGCTTTACATTTCTTTGTGAAATTGAAATATAACACTATAATAATATACTAATATAGCACTTGCATATCATTGCTCTTTTGTTGGTTTTGATTGCTTCTATTGTCCTCATTTGTAAATCGCTTTGAATAAAAGCGTCTGCTAAATTACAAAATTTAAATATAATGTAAATGTAAATAACAACACTACATTGAAATTTTAAAACAAGCCCCAAATCAAATATATAACACAAATAAAATAAATCTCTTCATATAAACAAACTAAGGCTTTGTCTGTGCTCTTAACATTTAAAATTAGAGGCAACCACTGCATTTTAATCATGATCCAAACAAAGATGCTGCATACGTGCAACATGAGCAGTTTTTAAACTAAATTAGATTGTATCATTTCGAAATTTGAAGCAAAAACAGAATGGGTTGACTTCGGTTTTGTGAAACTATAAATAAAAATATCTGCATGAAACCGAAACAGCAGACGAGCTGAATGAGACGCAGATTCACTCTCTGCCAGCAGGTGGCGCTTAAAGCGTTTCCTGGTTTCCGCTGTAAGCAAAGCAGCGCTGCACTTATGTAATTTAATATGCATTATACAGAGGCAAGAGGACAAGAAAAAATACCATCTAAACTTTTCTAAAGACAGCAAGTTCCCCTCAGACATACATTCATATAAACTCCTACCCCTAAATGAATCGCGATTTGTTTGGCATCTCAACCGATTTGAATCGTCACATATTTGAATCAATTTTCAACCGGCTCGCAGTTAATCGTTACATCCCTAATAAACATAGCCACTATGTTAAGACTGTGTCTAAAAACTAGTCTGACCAACATAGCAGTTTGTCAAGGGGTATTCAGTCTCACTTTTTGGACTCAAATTAGACTGGTTTACTTTATGAACAGAAAAGGCTGCACGTGTACTGGGAATTTATCTGGAGTGAAATCCAAGTGAGTCTGTGAGTCATTGCCATTCAAGAACCTTCCAGACCAGGGGTGCCCAAACTCGGTCCTGGAGGGCCGGTGTCCTGCAGAGTTTAGCTCCAACCCTAATCAAACACACCTGAGCAAGCTAATCAAGCTCTTACTAGGCATGCTAGAAACTTCCCGGCAGGTGTGTTGAGGCAAGTTAAAGCTAAACTCTGCAGGACACCGGCCCTCCAGGACCGAGTTTGGGCACCCCTGTTCCAGACCAATTAGTTCAAATTAATCTGATTTTCCACTACTAACCCTTCACTTTTCACATGTTTCCGCTTTCAGGAACTGGAGAGAGTGGGAAAAGCACCTTTATTAAACAGATGAGAATCATTCATGGCTCAGGCTACTCGGAAGAGGACCGGAGAAGCTTTACCAAGCTGGTCTATCAAAACATCTTTACATCTTTGCAGGCCATGATACGGGCAATGGATACTCTCCAGATCCACTACAGATATGAACGTAATAAGGTACAGTAATTTGTCATACCCAGCCACTCTTACTAAACTGAAGTTTCTATGGATTTGTTATGCATTCTTTACCTTGACATGGTCACAGGTCTTTGAACTTTTAAAGTGCAAGCTAAAGCTTTCATGGTGAAGAAATAGATGCTATTGAATTTTATTAGTGCTACAAATGTTACACAGCGTCAACTTTTTGCGTCTTCTATAGTTATAATTCAGAGGAGAAAAAAGGAAGTAGGTCAAACACTGAGTCAAATACCCTGAGAGAGATACAATCACTTTGGCTAATCGTGTTGCCCAGGCTTAACACAATTACCCCTCCAAGCTATGAAATTAATTATACCATTTTATGGCCTTACAGAAATGTGCCATCTAGTTTTTTTTTTCCATTTGTAGATACCCCCACAGGCAAACCTATTTTCCATTGTGCGTAGTTGAAATATTATAGAACACAGCCTCAATCAAGTTCCATCTTATTGGGTCAGGTGTAGTGAGATGGAGAACTTTACCAAATTTGAGTCTCAAGTAAAATGGGTCAATAAAGTTGTAACCAGGTTATGTATAAGTGGGCTAGGACATGACACGAAGTCTGCTGTTGGTTGGGTCCAATTGGCTCAGGGTTGCCAGGTCTGAGTAACAAAACCAGCTCGATTGGTAATCAAAACTAGCCCAATCATGGCAAAAAACGAGCACAATCGCATTCTAGGGAAAATAGCTAAATCTAAATCGATCAAAATTCACATTCCAGGGGGTCAAAAATCTCCCTTAAGAGGGTTCCATTTTGGTCGAAATTGCTTTCCAGGGAGCTGGGGGTTTCGCTTCAACATTATAAAAGTAGCCCAATTCCGTGGAAAAACCATGGACTTGGCATCACTGCACTGGCTGAAGCATCAGCTTTTTAACACTGTTTTAAATGCACTACTTTTCCCCTCACAGGCCAATGCAAACATTGTCAGAGAAGTAGACGTAGAGAAGGTCTTCTTGTTCGTCAGCCCCTATGTAGATGCCATCAGGAGTTTATGGAATGACCCAGGAATTCAGGAGTGTTATGACCGGAGGAGAGAATACCAGCTCTCAGATTCCACAAAATAGTGAGTGCATCTTAAACCTGTCACCTTCCATAAGAAAGAAGGATCACAGTGAGGTCTCTCTAATGTCTCGTAAGTTTCCCCTAAACAGCAGTGCGATTAAATGGAGAACAAATGTGGCTTTTACTGAAGACTTCTGCTTCTGACTTTTTTTTTCTCATTTGGAAAAGATTATTGATCAATAATCTAACATGTGTCCTCTATAGAGTTTTAGAAAATATCTCAACGTCTCACTGCAGTCAGATTTGCCAAGAGACCAAAGTCTGCGCTCACAAGTTCTATTAAAACATTTTTCATCAAATTCACCCAAGACCGAATGGTCTGAGCTGATATTCAAATTAATATTAGTAGCTCAATACTATTGCTATGCCAGTAACAAATTTAATACTTAAATGAAATCTCTCTGAGCAATATTCTTCCTCTGAATTTTAGTCTGACAAACAGTGAGTAAAGTGAGTTTTTGCGAATGTAACTAAATGCTGTAAACCAACATGCCATAATACTGCGTAACTATGAGCTTCCATATGAAATGTTTAACATATTTTATATTCCAATCTACATAAACCATTGTCTTAGGATTTATGTTTATTGTCATTAATTAATCAGTAAGCTGAACCAATGTGACTGTCATACCTGCCAATAGTAGTTGGGAATCTGCATTTTAAGTTTCTGACAAATTAATACGAAGTATTATTACCAGATAATTTTTTCCATTAAGAAAGTTAAGCCCATTTTAGGATCATTAAGATCAATCAAGCACCTGCTCCAGTTTAAGTATACAATTTCAATTAAATGTTATGCTGCTATGCTATATATACAGGCCCGGACTGGCCATTGCGAGCCCCGGGAGAATTCCCTGTGGCCTAGAGGCTAATTTGGCTCGCTGCCCTGTTGTTGTTTTTTTTTTTTTTTTTTTTTCAAAGTTAAGCAGCAGTGAATGTTGCGAAATTACTGACCTGTTCAGGGCTTCAGATGCAAGTCAGTTTCATCTGTAAACTACTGTAGTTTTGAGAATTAAACTGCTAGAACCTGTTAGGCTATCAGGAGCACCCCATTATTATCATCAGTCAGAATACTGCTAAAAGAAATCATTTAATTATCGATTGTAAAGTTATATTAATAAATTTAGCAGACAGATATTCACATGGATTTATTGTATAGGTAGGGAGGGAGCTAAAGCAGACAGCAACACAAAAACATGTCATAATAATGCCTAATAATGCAATAGTGTGTTCAGTATTAGGAATTTTCAATAACGATATTGTACTAATTTTGACATTTAGGCACTTTAGAAAATGTTTTAATATGTTTGTAGGAAATATAGGGTATTTAAGTCATATTAGGATAAATAGCATTCTGTGCTAATAAATTGTAATGAGGTGGTTGTTTTGCAAAAAGGTGGACACAGTTATGTTCATAACCGTAGACCTGCTGGAGTGACCGGTACAAGAAAAGAAGGGAGAGACAGAGATATTGGTGAAAATTAAAAAAAGGAAAATGGAAGTTAAGGTGCAGTTCAAGAGACAACCTTTAATTATTTTCCACGGGCCCCAAACTAAGGATTTTACAGAAGAGGATTAGTGCCAAGCAATAATAAAAAATATAATCTCGAGATTAAAGTCGTTATAATGCGAGATTAAACTCGTTAAATTTCAAGAAAAATGTTGAAATAAAACGTTGAGAATGAAGTCATTAAATTTCGAGAATAAAGTAGTGTTTCGAGAAAAAACGTGTTAAATTTTGAGGAAAAAAGTCGAAATAAAATGTTGAGAATAAACACACTCGTGTCATGTTCATCTGATCTCGTTGGACAGTGTTTGTCAGCATCTGCAGTGGCGCACGTCGTAGAGAGCAATGCTCGTGGATGTAGCATGTAATGCGGTCGACCAGAGTTCGAATCTACCTTTTGCCGAACTTGCTCTTCCTTTTTTCATCACATATCACATCGGAAAAGTGAAAATCTAACTTTTAATTGCCTAACAAGTGTTTAATAATGATGTATTAATTGGGTAGGTTTAGGTGTAGGTAGGCTATAAGGAGGGCTTTGTTGTAACAAAGGCAGCGTCTATTTAATAATTTTAATAAAGAAAACCATTTACACTTGTATGTTATTATTGCATCCTGTTAATGTACAACAATACTGAGGTGCAAATAGTATCTGTCACTATTTCTAAGTATAAATGGCATCTAATTACTATTTACACTTATTGCAAAGATCTGCTATACTTTTACATAGCGTAAATAGAATCGCTATTTTCACTTAGTGTAAATAGCACATCGCTAAAAATGCTGCTGTTGTCACTTATTGTAAATATAATATATCAATATTTTCTCTTAGTGTAAATAGCATCTACTTTCACTTAGTGTAAATAGCATCCAGTGTGATATGTGATGAAAAAGGAAGAAGATCGAGTTCGGCAAAAAGGCGAATTCGAACTCTAGTCGGCCACATCATATGCTACATCCACGAGCATTGCGCTTTAGGACCAGAGCCACTGCAGACGCTGACTAACACTGTCCAACGAGATCAGATGAACATTTTATTTCGACTTTATTCTCGTAATTTAATGAGTTTATTCTCAACATTTAATTTCAACTTTTTTTCTCGAAACAACTTTTTTCTCGTAATTTAATTAGTTTATTCTTAAAATGTAACTGAGACTTTTTCTTGAAATTTAACGAGTTTAATCTCGCATTATAATGACTTTAATATCGAGATGGTTTTATTTTTTATTATTGCATGTCCCTAATCCTCTTCCGTAGGATTTAGACCTTTTATGTGCTGGCCATACAAATAATATGGTTGTCTGTGGTTTTTAGAATTTGTTGTTGGTGTTTAGGATGGCCTGGATGAGTGTGAGATTTCCCGGCTTGAAATTACGTCCCAGTTCGGCCCTGTGTATATATACAGTATATGTATATGTATGTATGTGTATATTTGTGTGTATATGTATGTATACTGAGAATGGGATATTTGCTTAATTAGCTTGCAAATATTATCACGATGCAAAAAGTCCTAATGTTGCAAAAATAGGCTTCCTTTTATCTAGAAGTACATTTGTTATATTTTCTATTTTGAGGTAAAATGCTACTCAGACATGTTCTTGACAGGTTTCACTGGTATTGCAGTAACAAATCCTAGAGATGCTTCAGAACTGTGAAATGTTCACCGTTTGTCCACAGTTATCTAAATTCACTGGATCGCATTGCCAACCCTTCCTATCTTCCCACCCAGCAAGATGTGCTCAGGGTCAGAGTGCCCACTACAGGGATCATTGAATACCCCTTCGATCTACAGAGTGTCATATTCAGGTAAATCTTCTCTTTATAGTTACTCTTCTAGTTCATCTAGTACTGCATTGATACAAAATGCTCCGTTCAGCCCAGTGCTCAGATGCCATCATGTTTCCAGACTGTAAGTGTTTGACTCTTCAAACTCATGACTTCTCCTTCTCCATCAGGATGGTAGATGTAGGGGGGCAGCGGTCAGAAAGGCGAAAGTGGATCCACTGCTTTGAAAACGTCACCTCCACCATGTTCCTGGTAGCCCTCAGTGAATATGACCAAGTTCTAGTTGAGTCTGACAATGAGGTAAATCAAGTACCAGAAGAGGGAGCCAAAGTTGTTACTAACCACTTGAAATGTTTGTAGAAACGTTATTTTGCATGATGGCTTGATGCATAAGCCTTTTAGCACAGATGACTTCGCTGTATTATATGATTTTTTTTTACATTTGATCAATTTTATGTTTTTAAAAATGTATTTTAAGAGGTACTTCAGTTTCCGTTTTTTTTGTATGCAATCCTAAAATCAAGATTGTAGCAAAGAAAAAGGTCTTATTAAAAGTGTAAATTTCTTGGGGGAAAAACATTTAATTGTATGGTGTAATCTTTTGAAATCATTTTTTTAATAAAAACACTAGTGAAGCAGCATTAAAATATATTCCTAATAATTGGGGAAAAAAATACATCTGCAAATATCCTCAGAAGTCATTGCGGGGTAACCAACATGCAGAACGCCTTTTGTTGACATGTGACAAAACATAAAACCAGAAATAGTACACTTATTAAAAAGTAAACTTTTGTGTCTACATCTGCATCTAATTTCTTTTAAATAACACATTTTGAATTTTTAAAAAAAATATTTTACTTAATGGCTACACCACTTGACATTTTTGAAGTCATTAAATTAAACTTTTGATGAAATTCTTATTTGTAATGAATTTGGTCATATAAAAACAGTCTCCGAGTTCTCTGGGTATGAATGACCAGTAGAGAACAATCTACAGTGCCCTCCACTAATATTGGCACCCTTGGAAAATATGAGCAAAGGCAGCTGTGCAAATAAATCCGCATCGTTTATCTTTTTGGTCTTTCATTCACAAAATTCTTAACTTTTCATTGAAGTGAAACAATAGAAAGTGGGGGTAAACCAAGGGTGCCAGTATTAGTTGAGAGCACTGTACATTCTGAACTTAAAATAGCAAGCTGTGCTCACTTTAGCAGCGTTTGAATGAAATCATTTTATTTATTTATTTATTTTTTTCCTGAAATTGTCAGAAGCAGTGAACTGAGTGTTGATTGCTGAAGTAAAGCAGGACTAAAATAAGCACTGAAATGGGTGTTATGTTATTTTCCCCCACAGAATCGAATGGAGGAAAGCAAAGCATTGTTTAGGACGATAATAACATACCCCTGGTTCCAGAATTCATCAGTTATTCTTTTTCTGAACAAGAAAGACCTTTTGGAAGAGAAAATAATGTATTCACATCTTGTAGATTACTTTCCTGAATATGACGGTAAGTTTAAAAATATTGTGATATATTGTTTTTCCAAATCTGTACAGTGAGGTTCAAAAAGGATGATCAATCATGATGTGTTTATTAGCTGATGGACTGATGGTCTTTCCATTGCGCTGCTAAAGCATTGCTATATTATTGTTCATACTTCAGGTTAGAAGTTATTTTAAGTAAAAGCTCTGATCAGTTTCCGGATGACCAAGTTAACCCAGATCGATCTACTGTTCTCTCTAAGGACCCCAGAGAGACGCTCAAGCCGCAAGGGAATTCATCCTGAAGATGTTTGTCGACCTGAATCCAGACTCCGAAAAAATCATTTACTCTCATTTCACCTGCGCCACTGACACCGAAAACATCCGATTCGTGTTTGCTGCTGTCAAGGACACCATCTTGCAGCTCACACTGAAGGAATACAATCTAGTCTGAAAAACCCGCTTATGGTTTGGTCATTGTCTTGCCGGGTTAAAGGACTCATCAGTCTGCAGCTAGAGTCTGCCGTAATGCTGTGAGCCATTAAAGTCTGCTTTAACTGTTCGAGTGGTTGGCTGTCCCTGATTCTGCTCTATGGAATTTCTATCTGCTCGCTGCTTCGTCATTATTTATTTGCACCTCAGAGCTACTTCACAGGGTTCAACTTGAATGTTATAATTCCATTTGAATGAAAAATGTTATGTTATTGAACAGATTTTTTGAAGGTTTGTTCTGTAGCAGGTTCTTCAAGATGTACACATTGAGCTGCTTGCTGTAAATGTTACGTAGATTTCTCCAACTTGGACATATTAATTATTCTGTGTGGTGAGGTTATTAGAAAGCAATGAAAAGTACTTCTATATTGTAAGATGGTATTGTTTTTTTAAGAGTCGGCGCAAGCTTAGTAGGGTCTTTCCTCATTTCCAAGGCACATGCAATGGTAAAGAATAGATAACAGCTAGTTTACATTAACATTTGCATGAATAATGCCAAAGTTCTTATAATGTGACTTTTATTTACAGCCAAGCTAATAATCATGCCACAGGTAATAACTTGCCCTTGCCAGTATCACTTATTTCTGTACCATACCAGCTCGTTTTTCTTCTCATTGTGTTCTTGGAACAGATGATTGTACATCTGCTCTTCAAGACCTGGGGCCGGTTGCATAAACCGCTTAGACTAGACTTAAAAAGTTAGTCATCTAATTTTTTTCTCTTTAAGACTGGTCTTAACTTCTTAAAGTCAGTTATAAAAAGGGAGAATGTTCTCATTTGAATCCAAAAGGTAAGTCTTTGATTACCTCTTGGCTAACAACTAGTTGATCAAACTAGTTCTTAAGACACAGTCTTAACATAGTGGCTATGTTTATGCAACTGGCCCCTGAACATTAAGATCAGCAGTGCTCCACAACATCAAGCCTGAACGATGTGCCAAGAGAGCCGATTCCTGTGTAATCATCCTACAAATGTGCCATTGGGAGATTTTCTGTAACACTTGCATACATTTAGATTTTTTCGTAATAAATTACCCAACACCTGTTCTCAGTGAGCCAATGATGCTCTTACTGCTGTTGTACTGACTTGACAGTGTGGTTAGTGTGGTGTAATCAAGCTTTGGTCAATATTTGCAGTTGTTTTTTTTAAAGACAGTACAGATTTGTAAAGAGTGTCATGTGACTAGATGCGTGTCAAACAAATGAATGTTTTGTGTTGAGCCATGTGTTCTTGGAACAGATGATTGTACATCTGCTCTTCAAGACCTGGGGCCGGTTGCATAAACCGCTTAGACTAGACTTAAAAAGTTAGTCATCTAATTTTTTTCTCTTTAAGACTGGTCATAACTTCTTAAAGTCAGTTATAAAAAGGGAGAATGGTCTCATTTGAATCCAAAAGGTAAGTCTTTGATTACCTCTTGGCTAACAACTAGTTGATCAAACTAGTTCTTAAGACACAGTCTTAACATAGTGGCTATGTTTATGCAACTGGCCCCTGAACATTAAGATCAGCAGTGCTCCACAACATCAAGCCTGAACGATGTGCCAAGAGAGCCGATTCCTGTGTAATCATCCTACAAATGTGCCATTGGGAGATTTTCTGTAACACTTGCATACATTTAGATTTTTTCGTAATAAATTACCCAACACCTGTTCTCAGTGAGCCAATGATGCTCTTACTGCTGTTGTACTGACTTGACAGTGTGGTTAGTGTGGTGTAATCAAGCTTTGGTCAATATTTGCAGTTGTTTTTTTTAAAGACAGTACAGATTTGTAAAGAGTGTCATGTGACTAGATGCGTGTCAAACAAATGAATGTTTTGTGTTGAGCCAAGAGTAAAGGACCAACTTATTGTTGGGGGGGTTAAGATTTTTTGCTTCAAAACTTTTTTTCCTTTCTTTTTTTTGCAATAAAAGGCTGCTATTTTAGAGAGAATTGTATAAAATTTGCTGTCCAAATGTAACAACAACAAAAAAACAATAAAACCCTAAATCGTCTGTTGGACACTTCAAATTACATAGATGTCGCTTCAATAAACAACATGTCAAACCAAGTGGCATTTCTCTTTAAGAGAGATTTTAAGCACAGCCATGCATTTTGAGCAAAATGTTTCACAAAAGAACAATAAAATAGTAGATATACTGTTGAGAGAAAAAAATAAGCATTTTATGGATGTTATTTACTCTGCAAGGACACCTTAGGAGTTAGTTTTGAGAAGAACTCGAGCACCATTTTTTTTCAGCTGTCTGGCTGGTTTGATTTTGTTCGATGAGATGACATTCAGACAAAGTTGTGTGACATAAGTGTCAAAACATTTAAAAACATTACATTTAAATAATATCTGCGAGTCTGAAAGTAAAACAGTCAAACTTATTGCATCTAACTGATCTGTGTCGGTTCAGTAAGTTAATAAATGCACCTAATGATTTAGTTGTTCAGTGTTTAAAGGGGTCATATGATGCTGCTAAAAAGAACATTATTTTGTGTATTTGGTGTAATGAAATGTGTTTATGCGGTTTAAGGTTAAAAACACACATTATTTTCCACATACTTTACATTACTGGTTTGATTTTGTTCGATGAGATGACATTCAGACAAAGTTGTGTGACATAAGTGTCAAAACATTTAAAAACATTACATTTAAATAATATCTGCGAGTCTGAAAGTAAAACAGTCAAACTTATTGCATCTAACTGATCTGTGTCGGTTCAGTAAGTTAATAAATGCACCTAATGATTTAGTTGTTCAGTGTTTAAAGGGGTCATATGATGCTGCTAAAAAGAACATTATTTTGTGTATTTGGTGTAATGAAATGTGTTTATGCGGTTTAAGGTTAAAAACACACATTATTTTCCACATACTTTACATTATTGTTTCTCCTCTATGCCCCGCCTTTCTGAAACGCGTCGAAGCTCATCGGTCTGAAAAGCGTTGAGAAATAGCATTGGCCAGCTATCCAGTGCGTTGTGATTGGCCGAATTCCTCAAGCGTGTGACGGAAATGTTACGCCCCTTACCATACTGTGATCAAGCGGCAACCTCCCGCTTTCTCTGGTGAAGCCAACAAGGAAGTGACTTAAACTGTAATTCATCAACTGACCGCTAGAGGCTGGCTGCAAAAGGGAGTCAATCCCATAGACTCCCCATGTTAAAATGCCCAACTTTACAGCAGAAAAAAAACATGTTTACAGCCTGGTTGTAACTCATCCGTTTCAATTATATTAAGCCTTAAAGTTCTGCATAATTAAGGGCGTGGCCACTTGAGTGACAGGTGGATTGCCGCTGCTGTCACCACCGTCGAGCTAGGTGGGCGTGGCTTCAGCAACCTGCTCCCGCCTCTTTGCCCATTTTCGATTAGAGTGACACGTGGTGACGCGCTGCCAAGATGGCGACGGCCGCCTCCGCCCACTTTTGAGCTTCAAAAATGCTCTTCGGAAATCTACGGGTGACGTCACGGACACTACGTCCATGTTTTTATACAGTCTATGATTGTGATGCCTGCGGCAACCACATGTGACGACCCCGGGCTGGACTCCGCTTCGTCCACGGTGAAAGCCGATCCGGTGATCCACAATGCGAAGTTGATGTATTTCCTCAGCGACCAGCACGGATCAGCTCCAGGCATGACGAAGCAGATATCGTCCTCTTTTGGAAGGCCAAACAAAGTAGTTTGACAACGAAACACACAGCGCATTCACGACATGCCGGCGGCAACAACAATACTACAGCGAGAATAAAAGTTCCGCCTTCTTTCTTTGTGTGAACATTTAGGCGGCGTTATGCAAATCTTCCCACATAGTGAGGTAGATATGTGGGGGCGTGTTAGAACGAGCCGTTTTAGGTAGACGTGGCTGACTCTTAACTTTTATAAAGAATATCTCTTTGGATTTGAGACTTTAGTCTTTGCAACTTTACAGATCTTCTTTATGCACCAAGAGCTTGTAACACTCCAAAGAGAAAGGAAAAATTGAAATCGCATCATATGACCCCCTTAAAACCGGTTACAGAACAGGTTTGCTGGATTGAGACATGGCTGATCTCTGCTCAGATGCTTACTACAACAACACAGTGCGTGGAACCTTTATACATGGCTTAGGACCGAGGACCTTCATTCATATCAGATATGCTCACTGAATATTAGCAGACCACTCAGATAATCGGGATCAAAACCCATCTGTTTCACTGTACATTTACTGAATCAGCGCTGTGACGTGTCCTACTGAAGTACTGTATCATCTTATTTATTCTTCTCTTTTCTTCTTGTTTGTCTTCAATTATATTTTAAACACATTTTATTAGAATCTTTATTTTTGTGCTAAACTGAACTAAATTGTGCTAAATAAACCTGCCTTACCTTCCACTGTATATTTTGAGAGACACAACTATTAAACTTATTTAGCAAATACGCTTAAGTGCAATAGGTTAATAAGTTCTGTGCTAGACTGGACCTGCTATTTATGCTGTTTAATAGCTTGTTTTTGTTCATACTTCCTCATTCCATCTTAAAAGTGTTGCATAAGTGCTGTGACACAAGACACCTTACACTCTTAAATATACAGTCAGATGCCAGAAGAATTTGTTCAGACTTTATTTTTTATTTTCTAGTTCTTTACATGCCCATCTACTGCTTTAAACCCCAGAAACCAGTATAACTATCCTGTAACGCAGGACCTTCCTTTTAATGGCTACCTCTTACTAGCAATGAAATTGTATTTTGCCTTACAGCTCATTAGGTCACTCATAGCATCATATACTAGATGAGCCAGTTTGTTTCTATCAGAAAACATAATCACATGCACACACATTTTGTTTCTCATAATTACATTTTGGGGGATGTAATGTGAGGAATATTCCATGTGTAACATAGCATGGAATTCTGTGCTATATTAACAAACTTGTTTTTCAAAATGTTTACATTTGACTTTTTATACTGAGATAGTTCACCCAAGTTCTGTCATCAATCAAAGCCTGTACTGAAGCAAAATAAAGTGACATACAGTTAACCAAAATGTCTTTAAGGCAATTTTAGCGAAATAATGTCTCCTTTATCAACAGAAGGTCTGCTAATGTATACGTTTAATATTTCTACATAAATGTATTCATATTCATCTATTCATTAATTTGATTATTTTTGGTACATTTCATTATTGTTTCTCGAAATATACTAATTTTATGCTCTCTCAAAGTGTTTTTTCAGTGGATAAAAGAAATATCGGTAACACTTTACAATAAGGTTCATTAGCTAACATTAGTTAACTACTTTAGTTAACATGAACTAAGCATGAACAATTCTTCTAGAGCGTTTAATAATCTTAGTTAATGTTCATTTCAACATTTACTAATGCATTATTAAAATCAACAGTTGTGCTTGTTAACATTATTTAATGCACTGTGAATTAACATGATGTAACAATGAACGACTGTTGTTAAATAGTTAAATCATTAACTAACATGAACAAAGATGAATAAATACTGTAATAAATGTATTGTTCATTGTTTGTTCATGTTAGTTAATAAATGAACTAACATTAACTAATGGAACCTTATTGTAAAGTGTTACCGGAATGTCTTTTTTTTTTTTTAGAAAACATTGATGGTAACTGTTTTATAGACTTGATGGGTAGAAAAATTACATACACAATTAAAGTGGTTAATACTGTATATGTGCATGGATATCTATCTATCTATCTATCTATCTATCTATCTATCTATCTATCTATCTATCTATCTATCTGTCTGTCTGTCTGTCTGTCTGTCTGTCTATCTGTCTATCTGTCTGTCTGTCTGTCTGTCT
>NW_015505391.1:1171471-1193017 GCF_001515645.1 Sinocyclocheilus grahami | reverse complement strand
ATCTATCTATCTATCTATCTATCTATCTATCTATCTATCTATCTATCGTTAGATCTATCTATCTAATCTCTCTCCCTCCCTCTCTCTCTCTCTCTCTCTGTCTCTATATACATATATATATGAAAGAAAGAAAGAAAAACCAATCAGTTATTGTGCTCACATGGATGAACATAGTTATAAATAATGATACTGAAATTCAACAGCTGTCTTACTGTAACAAAGTGCACTGTTATATTGACAACGTGACTAAGCATTTTGACTATCTTGTTTGTGAACAATGACATGAGGACTTTTCATTCTGATGGCACCGATATGTGCATTGACATAAATACTTACTTTTGAGAGATGAACTAAAGATTTTGAGTAAGTTACAGGCTTTTGCAGGTGATCCATAGTCTGGTGCTGTTTGTACAAATTGTTTTGAGAAATGCACATATTTCTTTGCAAATATTAAGGATGATTCGAGAAATGCACCAAAGCGACTGAGAAAACTGTAATAAAGACTACACTTGTTTCCACAGCTTTTATTGTTGCTAGAGCACATGTACTCTTTTCGTTGAGAGAATTGCTTGAAAAAGAACATACTGTATTTACATTCATGTATGGTACGCTATAATCCTATAATGCTATTCTCTGCCTCTGGCGGTTTCAAATGTGATAAAAGTTCTTCTTAAAATTATAATTTTGGCCCATTTTGCCTTGCTGAAAAAAAAATTAAACCAGTCTAAGCTGGGTTGCTGCTCTTAGCTGGTTTAAGTTGATCTTAACAGGTTAGGCTGGTCTCCCAGCCTGGACAAGCTGGTGTTTAACTGGTTTAGCTGGGCTCCTGATCTGACCATCTGAAAAGTGCCCAAAACCCCTCAAAAATCAGTCAACAAACCAGATTTGTTTACTGCCATTTTGAGCATGAGGCGTAATGCTAGAAGAATTTCCTTGTATGCAACATGATCTCCAGTGTTAGTCTTATGTGGACAAGGTGCACAAGAATAATAAAAAAATAATAATAAAAAAAAAAAAAATATATATTATATATATATATACAATATATACAATTTATATATACAATTTTAAAATGGCATTCTTCAGTTCTTTTGCTCATGATTTGGGCTTTGTGTGTGTGTGTGTGTTTTAATAGAAAGCAATTGTAATTGGTGCAGAGGAAAAAGGAACTAATGCCTTATGTGACACCCACCCCATTCATTGAATGAGGAAGAAACTTCACCTGTAAACTGCAGTACATCAAGCTGGTCCTGAGGTAGGCGTGTTCCCATAGGCTTTCTTGAAGACTTTTTAACACTGGTGAGCGACTGGATGAATGTGTTAACTGCTAAGTACTGGAGAAGGTTCAAGCTGTTCAGGATGGGGGACTGCTGCTTGTCAGGTGAAGACAGAGAAAGCATCAGGATTCACCAAGAAATTGAGAGACAGCTTAAGATGGATAAGCGGGATTCATCCCGACAACTGAAACTTTTGCTTTTAGGTATGTACTTTTCATTTTTGTTTGTTTGTTTTATTTTATGTATGCAGATTTCTATTTTTTAGTGACACCTGAAAATTTGTAATGGTCAGTTGAAATAATTTGAGTTGTTCAGCATCTTAAAACAATCTGAAAACAGTCATTTATTGACATTAAATTATTACAATGAATTACAATTAAATTGTCAGATGATATGTGCTACAGCTTTTATATTTATAAGGCTTACACAATTCACACTTCAAATGTTTAGATGACATATTTCCTGACTGTTAGCGGCCACATGCAAATATATGCAAAAGGATGTCAATGGAAATTCATTCAGTCTCACACAGTATAGCAGTATTTTTTTCTGCATTTAATGAAACTAAAATGCAAGTAAGCATGCCAAGATATTTACAAAAAAGCATGCAAACAGGAACAATGTGTGAATTCCTAAGTACTGATAGGATCAGCTCCATCACGTCCTATGTGTACTTGCATCATACAGAAAATAACCAGTTATTCATGTTTCAGTTAGTTTATGTTTTCCTTGATATCTACTTATGTATTTTGCGCTAAATTTTAGGTTAAGTTTATTTCGAATCAGTTGGGTTAATACCAGTTTAACAGAAGAACAGATGAATGAGCTTGTCCAGTGTTTCCTTGTTTTGACCATGATACCAATCTCTACCCTTTTAGCAAAACTGTCAGACCTGTCTGGCACGTAATAGATACAATCATGAATCATTCACATCCAGCACTGCAATGTCTGAATGGTTTTTGCGTGTGTGCTTGTGGCATCGTACTTGGTTATGTGTTATCAAAGTCAACAGACTGCGTTTGGTGTTCTGTATGGGTTTGGAGCTCTTTAGTGGCATGATGGTTCACGTGCGCTGCCCCTTTGCCTCGGTTCACGCTAAGCAGGAGTGCATTCTAATTAGCATGAAATAAATATGAATGAACATCCGAGGAAATGTTTTAGGTTTCCTGAACAACATTTACAAAATGAATTCACTGTATAAGTTAATGTTAGATCTTTTGCTCCAACCGCTGGTTAATCAGATGATAGAAATAAGTTCCAATAGACTAACATTTGAAGTTATGGTAGGAATGTATAGCTAATGTGTTGTAATGTGAAGTAATCAGCAATCATAGGATTTATTCATGCTTTTTTATGCCAGGTTAGAGTTATACACTGATTCTCTGTTATGGTCTATGGACTCCCTGAATTAGCCTTGGCCACGCCATGTATAAAACTCTAGCTCCGCCACTATTTTGTTGAACGATAGTGTCTAAGTATAGTTGTTTAACTATGGTTTCATATTAATGCAAATCATATTCAAACCATTCACACCTTACTGGCAGATCATTTTGTTCACACAATCACAATATTCATATCCTAAGGCAAACATGCAAATTTGAAAATCCATACTAGGAGTCTTTGTCTGGTCTCTGTGTGTTTCTAAAAATGAGCATGATTGAATAGATCATTTCCCTTCATATTTTTGTAAGAGAGAATTTCTGTTGCTGAAGGTTACTGTGAATATCTGCAAAATAACACTAACGCTATTAAGGGATTCTGTCGTATTCATCCTTATGTTGTTACAGACTCATAGGACTTCCTTTGTTTGGTGTAACAAAAAAGGGAGATGTTTTGAGGTTTTTCACGCCACACCAAATTTGAATATGTAGAAGCGCACATGAGTTACAACAACGGTGACAGAGAGATGACTATTAGAATCAGATCAGAATCAGTGATGCGAACTTCAGGAAATATAAGACAAATTCAAATTTAGCTCTACTGTCATTTTTCAGCTCAAGTTAGTTCAATGTTGATTCAGTTCAGTTCAATAGCTTCAAAAAACATATATGGCACCTTTAAATTCCACCAGAACAGGAATGTTGTAATGAAGGATGTATGAAAAAATGTCAGATCAGTGTAATCAGTTCTCATCATACCAAATTCAGAACTGAGATGGAAAAAAAAAACTGCAGCAATACTGCAGTGGTCTTTGAAGCTTTACCGCTGGCATTAAAGTGAATATTTATTAAAAAGAAAAAAGAAAAATCTGTCATCATTTACTCACCATAAAGTTGTTTGCAACACATACGAAATGCAAGGAAAAACAAAAAGAGTCACTTAGTGACTCCAGGATATTCTTTTCAATACAAACTGGATTGTGATGAGACAAAGCTTTGGTTAATTTTTGGTCTCAATACTAATGGTCTCAAAACTATTCATGTACTGTAGCTACACAGTAACCATCTAATGCATGATGTCTTACAGCAAAAACTTTCCATGTCCTTCGACAGGCACGGGGGAGAGCGGGAAGAGCACGTTCATCAAGCAGATGAGAATCATACATGGCAGGGGCTACACAGAAGAGGACAGGATGGCCTATGCCAAGCTGGTGTTCCAGAATATCTTTGTTTCCATTCACAACCTGCTTCAAGCCATGGAGCACCTGAATATTCCTTTTGCTGATGAAAAAAACAAAGTATGCACCAGGAATTCCAAGACAAAACATATGTTTTACTAGACATGTTAAATATCTTCAGTAAATAAACATGTATTAGCTCTCCCATCAAAACTAAAATCTTATCTGTGTGTGTTGTAGACATATGCTGCAATGCTTAACAGTGTGATCCCAGAAACAGTACAGTCACTGGAGCCTAAACATGCTGAAGCCATCAAGAGTGTGTGGAAAGACCAAGGCCTGCAGAAATGCTTTGAACGCAGGAGAGAGTTCCAGTTATCAGACTCTACCAAATAGTGAGTACAGTGTAAGGATACGGAAAGGATTGACAGATTGATAGCTCTTTCTCGATTCTATGGGTTGTGGTGCATGGCCGTTCTTAGTTGATGGAGCAATTTGTCTGGTTCTTTCCTATAACGAACGAGACTCCGGCTTGTTAAATAGTTACGCGGCCCCGTGCGGTCGGCGTTCAACTTCTTAGAGGGACAAGTGGCGTTCAGGCACGCGAGATGGAGCAATAACAGGTCTGTGATGCCCTTAGATGTCCGGGGCTGCAGGCGTGCCACAATGGGCGGATCTGCATGTGTCTACCCTGCGCCGAGAGGCCCCGCTCGTGATCGGGACTGGGGATTGAAACTATTTCCCATCAACGAGGAATTCCCAGTAAGCGCGGGTCATAAGCTTGCGTTGATTAAGGTGAACCTGCGGAAGGATCATTATCGGGTCAGCCCGGCAAAGGTGAGAGGTCTCTCTGAACCTGCAGGGTATCCGTCGGGGGCGGCTCCCCCGCTTTGGGTGGGGTCGCCGAAAGTACGTCTCGTGTAAAGATCCTTCCATTCACGCCCTCGTTTTGTTACGATTTTTTTCTTTCCATGGGCGGAGGCCGGGGGCCCCCATCTCAGAGAGATCTCTCGCCTTTGCTTACTGGGAATTCCTCGTTGATTGGAAATAGTTTCAATCCCCAGTCCCGATCACGAGCGGGGTTCAGCGGGTTACCAGTGTGAGTGTGTCTACCCTGCGCCGAGAGACACACACTGATCCGCCCATTGTGGCCCCGGACATCTAAGGGCATCACAGACCTGTTATCTCGCGTGGCTATTGTACTATTTTTTTAGTACTATTAGTACTAGTACACTTGTGCATTTTAGATATGGCACCATAATAATGCAATAATGTGTTTCCCTTTCGATACTTCACTTCTTGCTTAAGACGCATATGGGAAAAAGCCTTTTTTCTCCTGAACTGAAGCCTTTTCATTCACGCAGTGAAACTGCACGGCCATTGGTTCGTGCAGTGCTTAAAAAATGAACCAATGGCTCGACAGCGGAGCTGCACGAGCCTATGGCGACGAAGCCCGCCAGAATGGGTGGGGCATCTGGGTATATAAGTGGGCGCTCGCCACAGGATTCTCAGATTTCTTCTCCTTCAGCGACGACTCCACGCTCATCGCTGATCCTGAAAGCCTGCTCGCCGTTGACACGCCTTCGCAGCTGGAATCGGGACCTCTCAGCACAACTGACCTGCTTCTTCTATCAGGTAAGCCCTAAAAGAGCAAATTCTAGCAACATTGTTGCAAATGTTGCTCTGCAAGTGTGGCTCGTGCAGGGAAACTTGCACGATGCAGAAGAGCAATGAGTATGTTATCTGTCTGGGCAGACCCCATGCAGAGACTGCTCTCTCACATGAGTCTCGCTCTTCTCCATTCGCTGGAGGCAGCCCCGCTCTCCCGTTTCTCCTCACTCAGCGAGCCTCAGAGAGAGAAACAGCGGAGTCAGGGAGCTAAGCAACCGGGTCTGAGCGATCGCATGCCGGCACTGTACCCGCGTGCTCACTCTCCCCGTTGCACTTGTCGGATCTGCCGCATAAGGGCAGTGAGCTACGCGCTTACTGAGACAAAATGCTCACTCAAGCAAGAGTCTCGCTCTTCTCCACTCGCGGTCCGCCTCCACTGGAGACAGCCCCGCTCTCCCGTTTCTCCTCTCTCAGCGAGTCTTGGAGAGGGAAACAGCGGAGTCAGGGAATAAGCAATCGGTCTGACTGATCTCATACCGGCGCTGTGCCTGCGTGCTCTCTCTCCGTTGCACTCGGATCCGCCGCAGAAGGGCAGTGAGCTACGCGCTTACTGAGACAGAATGCTCACTCGAGCATGAGTCTCGCTTTTCTCCACTCGTGGACCGCCTTTCACTGAACAGCCCCGCTCTCACGTTTCTCCTCTCTCAGCAAGCCTTGGAGAGAGGAGTGACGAAGCCTGGGAACTAAGCAACCGGGTCTGAGCGATCTCACGCCGACACAGAGCCTGCGTACTCGCTCTCCCTGCTGCGCTTCGATCCGTGTCTCACACAAAAGGATCAGTGCCCCTCTTTACATTGAGCGGCTCTATCCTACAAAGTAGATCGGAGCATAATTCAAATTTGTGTGTGTGTCACTATGGCTGCGCTCACAGACACAGGCCGCTTTTACCACAAAAGCAGTCTGCCCCCGTTCGTTCGCGTAAGGCGGCCCCGCCTCCCCGCGCTCATGTTTCTCTCCTCCCAGCTACCTCGGAGGAAGCAACGACGAGCTCGCGGGTTGAATGATCAGACTTGAGCAATCCTCTACACACATCATGCGTGCTTAATCTGCCAGTGTGTGTTACACATGAGGATAGCTGCACCTCGTTATAAAAGCAGCTTAATCCTCCCAGGCAGATCAAAGCGAAATGCGGGCAGCTTTGCATTTGTGTGTGCGTCGCTAAGCCCCGCCTCCCCCGCTCTGGTGTTTCTCTCCTCCCAGTTACTCGGAGGCAGAAATGGCAAACTCGCGGGTATGATCGATCAGGCTTGAGTGATTAAAGCCGGCAAGGCCCCCGCTTGCATCACTCTCCACGCAGCTCTTTGACAGGGCAAACTTCCTCTTCCATTACTCGTAAGTGTCCTGCCCCCATGCAGCCAGTCACCCGAGTTAATTCAACCCCTCGCCAAGGCCTGGCAAGCCATCCCCGGAGTGTCGAGATGGGTTATGGGGATAATAAAGTGAGGATAAAGCTGAGGATCAGCGGCGTGGTCCCCACCTCAGTGCAGAGCAAGGACGCTCACGTCCTGCGCTCAGAGGTGATGAATTTGCTGGCAAAAGGAGCCATGGAAAAGGTTCCTCCAGCCCAGAGCGAGTCAGGCTTTTACAGCCGTTACTTCCTCGTCCCCAAAAGAGATGGTGGCCTCCAACCCATCCTCGATCTCAGACCCCTGAATCGCGCCCTCATGAAGAGGTCGTTCAGGATGATTACACTGAAACAGATCCTCGCGCAAAATCGCTCGGGAGTGGCTCTCGCCCTTCTAAGACAAATGAGAATCCGTATTATCAATTACCTAGACGACTGGCTCGTTCTGGCCCTGTCGGAGGCAGAATTAATATCTCACAGAACCCTCCTCCTCAGCCACCTGGAGTGCCTGGGACTCAGGGTCAATTTTGATTTGCTGGCAAAAGGAGCCATGGAAAAGGTTCCTCCAGCCCAGAGCGAGTCAGGCTTTTACAGCCGTTACTTCCTCGTCCCCAAAAGAGATGGTGGCCTCCGACCCATCCTCGATCTCAGACACCTGAATCGCGCCCTCATGAAGAGGTCGTTCAGGATGATTACATTGAAACAGATCCTCGCTCAAATTCACTTGAGAGACTGGTTCTTTTCTCTGGACCTGAAGGATGCATACTTTCACATCCAGATAGCCCCTCGTCACAGGCCATTCTTGAGATTCGCCTGAGGGAGTGGCTTATCAATATACGGTCCTTCCCTTCGGGCTGTCCCTGGCCCCCTGCACTTTTACGAAGTGCATGGATGTGGCTCTCGCCCTTCTAAGACAAATGAGAATCCGTATTATCAATTACCTAGACGACTGGCTCGTTCTGGCCCTGTCGGAGGCAGAATTAATATCTCACAGAACCCTCCTCCTCAGCCACCTGGAGTGCCTGGGACTCAGGGTCAATTTTGAGAGCTCGTTGCTTCCCAGCCAGTGATTTTCGTTCCTGTGAACTATTTTCTACTCAGCCCAAATGAAAGCTGTAGTCACACCGGAACGAGCTCTGGCCATACAGAAGCTTACGACCTCCTTCAAGATCGGTACCACTCGCCCTCTCAAAGCGTTTCAAATGATGCTGGGCCTCATGGCAGCAGCATATCCAGTGCGACAGTTGGGTCTGCTGCGTATGCGCCCCCTTCAGCGCTGGTTGAAACCACGGGTTCCATCCATGCGTGGCATCACAGACGTGCATATCAGGGTGAGTCAGGCCTGTGTATCAGCCCTGACCCCCTGGAAGAACTCCCGCTGGATGGAACAGGGCGTGGCCATGAGGATGGTTCACAGAAAGACAGTTGTCACGACAGACACCTCCAACTCAGGTTTGTTGTCCGACAGTTGTCTGACATAAATCGCCAGGGAGGCCTCTCCTCGAAGTGCTGGTAGAGCGCTTCTTAGAGTGGGCTCAACCCAACCTGCGCTTGCTGAGGGCAGCGTATATACCGGGCAAATTGAACCAGGGAGCGGACATGTTATCAAGGAGCAATGTCCTCTCAGGGGAGTGGACGCTCCATCCTCAGACGGTTCAGAGGATCTGGGAGATCTTCAGCGAGGCAGAGGTGGACCTCTTCGCCTCAGAAGACAACTCTCACTGCCCAATCTATTTCTCAAAGACCAGGGACGCGTTGGCCAACGATTGTCCCAACCTCCTTCTCTATGCTTTTCCCCCGATCGCTCTGATTCCACAGGTAATCAGGTGAGTGAGGGAACAAGAACACAGGGTTCTCCTGGTGGCCCCCCTTTGGATGAACCAGCTGAGGCTATCGGAGCTAACTTAGCTACTGATGAACAGTAGAGCTGAAGAGGACAGAGAGCTATCTCTGCTCTGCCCCGTCAGAGCTTTGAGAATCTATACTGAGTGTTCTGCTCCCTATAGGTGATCGGAAACAACTCTTGGATAGTAGACTCCATCTCGCTAGCGTACTCTTCCTTGGGCCTCCAATGCCCCATTGGAGCACGGGGGCACTCGACTAGAGGCATCGCCTCGTCGTGGGCATGGTCCAATGGTGTGTCCATTGTGGACATTTGTGAGGCGGCCGGCTGGGCTTCGCCGTCCACGTTCACAAGGTTTTATAACCTGGAAGTCCCGGCCTTGCAGGCCAGGGTCCTTTCCGCTTGAAGTGGCACTTCAACAGAAGTTCCGCTTGAACAAATATGGCAGAGAGCCCTTGGCCATATCACACCCAAGTTCTCTGGCATTGTTTCACCAGTTAGCTCTCGACCCCTGGGTGTCGAAGTTACGAGAATACTCTGGAACGATTAACCAGGCCGGGTGTGACCTAGAAAGCTCGGCCCTTCTTAGCCTTGGGTTATTATCGCTACTCTATGAGCATTGGTTGCTTATGGAAGTTTATACCTTTAGTCGTTCCACTACATTAACACGGCGTGATTGTACTATGTTCCCATATGCGTCTTAAGCAAGACGCAGTATGAGTGAAGTATCGAAAGGGAACGTACTCGGTTACTAACGTGACCTCGGTTCCCTGAGATACGGTAAACCTGAGAATCCTGTGGTGAGCGCCCGCTTATATAGCCAGATGCCCCGCCCATTCTGGCAGGCTTCGATGCCATTGGTTCGTATTTTAAGAACTGCACGAACCCATGGCCGTGCAGTTTCACTGTGTGAATGAAAAGGCTTCAGTTCAGGAGAAAAAAGGCTTTTTCCCATATGCGTCTTAAGCAAGACGCAGTACTCGTTCCCGTATCTCAGGAAACCGAGGTTACGTTTTTCCCCATTAAACTTAGTGTTTGTTGTATTCTTTGGAATGCCATGTTAATACCATGGTATCGTAATATGGTAATCATTGTACAGTACAGACTGTAGCACAGACTGTAGTGCAAAGCCAACGTCATTGGTTTGATTCAGGGAATTCATGAAATGATAAAATGTATGCAACACAAGTCACTTTTCATCTTAGTACACAATCAATAATTTTACTAGTTTACTAGTCAACTTTCTATTTTACTAGTCTATCTGTGGATAGATAAATAGAAAATAATTATGACATATGGCTCGGGTTGCAAAGGGGTGGAAAATTTCCGGTAAATTTCCGGAAACTTTCCAAAACCCCCTGGAATATTCCCAAAAAATCCTGGAAAGTTTCCAAAATTTCTGTAATGTTTCCGAAATTTACTGAAAATGTTCCACCTTTTTGCAACCCTACATATGACGTGATATTTAAATTTAAAAAATATGTCTTGCTTTATCATATGAAATCGAAACATTCCTTTATTTTGTGTCGAGTTTTGGTGGCCATTCAGGGTTTTGGACAAATAATTGAAAAGGAGTTTTCCCGGTTTCTCAAAGTCTGTTTCGTTTCTGTTTACCAGTTACCTCGATGACATTGACAGAATATCTGTAGCCTTTTACTTGCCGACGATTCAGGATATTCTGCGAGTCCGAATTCCAACCACAGGCATCATTGAGTACATCTTTGACCTCCAGACAGTCATATTCAGGTAACTGTTAATTGTGGTGGTGTGACGATGGACGACTGACTGTTACCTATTATGTAATTCAAAACCACTTGTTTTTGTAGAATGGTGGATGTTGGAGGCCAAAAGTCAGAGAGACGGAAGTGGATCCATTGTTTTGAAAACGTTACTTCCATCATCTTCCTGGTTGCTCTGAGCGAGTACGACCAAGTCTTATATGAGTGTGCCAATGAGGTTAGTCACTTCCTTGAATTGTCTTAGTAGCTTATCTGGGTTATTATCCCCCGGTTTCACAGACAAGGCTTAAGCCTAATCCTAGACTAAAATGTAAGTCTGAGTTGTTTCAACTGAAAGAAACTTGCACTGACTGATCTTAAAATATATCAGTGCCTTTGTTTTAGTAAAAATAGAAGTATGTTCATAAAAAATACTTAAATGTCCTAATTGAACTATGGCCTAATCCTGGTTTAGTCTAAGCCCTGTCTGTGAAACCGGGCCTAAGATTTAGCATCGTTACATCATAGGTGATTCACAGTTGTTAATTCTGTTGATGTGATATTATACCTTCCCAGAACCGCATGGAGGAGAGTAAGGCCCTTTTTAAGACAATCATCTCCTACTCCTGGTTCCAGGAGTCCTCTATCATCCTCTTCCTCAATAAAACAGATATCCTGAAGGAGAAGATCTCAAAGTCACATCTTGTAGACTATTTTCCACAATATACAGGTTGGAGTGCCAAAAACACAGCTAAAATCCTTTTCTTAACAAGCATTTTTGTTATATTTTTTGTTGAAACAACATACATTTAAATGAGAAGCAACACAGCATAAGGCTTGTTTTCATAGATAATTTGTCTTACCAAAACTGGCAGATTCATCACTTGTTTTAGGTATAAAAACATATAAAATTTTAGTGAAGTGAAAAAAAAACTGCCAGTACAGTGAGACAGTGCTATGGACCTTTTTCACTTTTCCGGGTTTCCCAGCAGTGGAATTCATCATAGTTGGGTAAACTTCTAGACTAGTGAATGGGAGACTAAAAATTTTGTGCAGTCAGAAGAGAAAACAATGTCAAATTTACTTTTAAAGTGAAGTGACATGTGGTCTGCATTTAATCCATTCAAAGTGTACACACACAGCAGTGAACACACACACACCAGGAGCAGTGTGCAGCCATTTATGCTGTGGCTGCCCAGGGAGCAGTTGGTGCCTTGCTCAAAGGCACCTCAGTCGTGGTATTGAAGGTGGGAGAGAGCACTGTACATTCACTCCCCCCACCTACAATCCCTGTCGGTACGAGACTCGAACCCACAACCTTTGGGTTACAAGTCTGACTCTCTAACCATTAGGCCATGACGTCTGACTCTCTAACCATTAAGCCATGACTTCCCCCCCTCTATGGGCCATGATTTACCATCACTCCCATAGACGTTGTATTAAAAACACCCTCACAGCAGCAATAACTATTTTATTTTTTTTGTAATTTGATGCAAAGGTAATATAATACAAAGTTAAGTGTTATAAATGTACATGCAATTAAAAAAAAATGAAAATATAACAATTTTTGCAATGCTGATGACCGATAAAACACATCATCACAGTCATGTGAAAAGGGTCCATTGTATGAAAAAGAAACATTCTCTGACAAGTTGTATTTTGTACTGTCAAATATATTAATATACAGTGGGGCAAATAAGTATTTGATACACTGCCGATTTTTCAAGTTTTCCCACTTACAAAGAATGGAGAGATCTGTAAGGGATAGTCCACCCAAAAAAAGAAATATCTAATTTTGTGTTTTAAAGAAGAGAGAAAGTCACACAGGTTGGGAAAAAAATATGAGGGTACATGATAACAGAATTTTCATTTTTGGGTGAGTTATCCATTTAAATTTGATGTTAGGGACAATATGGAACAGATTTTCGGGGACATTTATTAAAATTTTTCCTTCATGAGGGTATTTTTCTAACCATCAATCAAAATCCATATTATGCTTTATAGGCCCAGATTTGAAAAGAATAAAATTCATCAAATGTTCTATGACAACACAAAAACCAATTCAATAATTATTATTATATGACATTTCTGACCCTGCCATCTTCTCATCCGTAACCTATCCATAAACTTCTTAGTAAGCTAAATCTACTCCAAAGACAAACCTTAAAATCTGTGGTATCAGGTAAACGGTATAGGCTATATTTTCATGTGACCATCTTAGTGAATATCTGCCATATTATATTCTATTTCTATACAAGATTTGAATGAAATATGAATTAAGACAGGCTGCCATAAAAGACAGACTTTGAATCCATGCAAATCAATTGTAGCCACTGTCTTTGCTATTCAAATAGTTCCCCAACACTGGCATGGATACAAGAATGATACTTCAGTACAGATAGTTTCAAGTCTCTACTCTCTAAATAACACGTGTTTGTAAATATTTACTGTATGTACGGTAACGACTTTTAGTGTGAGTCTTTAGGTAGAAGCTAAACTGATGTGTGACACTTTAGTATGTCATTAAAATGTTTTTTTTATTTTTACAACAGATGCAATACAGTATGCTAGTGAGCAAAAAATAAAACATATACTGTATGTGCCAAAACATGCCATCATATTTTTTGATTTTTTTTTTAAAACTAAAATTTGTCTGAAAATTGACCGAAAAAAAAAACATTTATTGAAATTTCAATCCAAAATTTCCATCTAAAATGTATTGCATGAATACATCACAAACATCATAACATAAAAGTTCTGATTTTCTTCCATGCTACTTTTATGTCCTTAAAGATTTTGTGAAAATCTTACAGTATAGCATATCAGTGTTTTTTTTTTCTTTGACTAATGCTCTGATCTCCTAAGTGACATCAAAGCAAACTCAGCTGGTGTTAACACAGCTTTTCTTGTATTATTTATACATTGTAAGTAACAAAAATCAACTAAATAAAAAATGTGGGAAATAGTAAGCTAGATAAAAACCCAGTGGGGACACCAGCAAGATTCCATTTCTTTTCTAACAGCAGTCTGTTCATGTGCACAATGTTATTGTTTTTTTCTGTATTAAGTCCTAAAATATTTGTATTCAATTATGATTGTACGATTTTAACTGTGAATCCACACAAAAAAGCATTGAAATGTGTGTATGTGTTTGCTTTTGAGTGCTGAGATTGTTCAGCATAGCTAAAGAGCGATTCTATAACTCCAGCAGTGATTTATAACTTTACACTTAGTTATGTCAGGTGTGGCACAGTTGCCGTAGCGATGAACATTGGACCAAACACTTTTTGAGTAAGAGGTCACAGAGCACCTCCCATTGCTTCCTTTAACACTTACAAGAGACTAGCAACAGAAAGCTGGTGAGTAGCTGAACACACAACACAGTTTTCTCAACACTGTGTAGATCTTAAATCCTAGAACATGACAAATCATAATAGAGCAGGAAAAAACAGAGCTTGTCAATTTTACCTTGTGGTTTCAGGTGTAATCTCGTTTATGGACACATTGAGCGAATGATCACCTGAGCGCACATGGCTGTTTACAGTATAAGGCATATGACCACAATACTGTATATGATTTGAGTATGTGCATTTACAGAATGGTTATGACCTCGTTTTAGTTTAGAGACTACATGGAATATTTGTAAAAATGATTAGTTACACTGTAGTATACTGTAGAACTGTGAAAAAGTTAAAGGGGTCATATGATGCGATTTCAAGTTTTCCTTTCTCTTTGGAGTGTTACAAGCTGTTCGTGAATAGGTAAGATCCCTAATGTTGCAAAGACTAAAGTCTCAAACCCAAAGAGATATTCTTTATAAAAATTAAGACTGGTCCACACCCTCCTAAAACGCCTCGTTTAAACACGCCCCCACATATCTACGTCACTGTGTGGGAAGATTTACATAACATCGCCCAAATGTTCAAGCAAAGAAAGAAGGCGTAACTTTATTGTTGCTGCCACCGCCGCCGCTATGTTGTGAAGACGCTGTGCGTTTCGCTGCGAAAGCGAAACTACTTTGTTTGGTCTTCCAAAAGAGGACACGACTAGAAATCAGTGGTTAAGTTGTATTTACAACACTGTTCCAGAACACTTCAACCCAAATATCAGACATGTGCAGTGCATTTTAGGGAGGACTGTTTCCTGATCCTGGTAGAGTAGACTACAATGCCAGCTGTTCTGACTCACAGACTGTAAGTACCTTTTCATATTTAAAGGATTTGCCACTGATGATTCAAACGCGAGTTTTGAGCAGTGTAGAGTAGCGATTGTAGTTTGTCATTTCTCCGATCACAAATGCAGACATGGTTTTATGTTTACGCGGCGCGATGCAACACGTAAAAAGACAGTATAAGTCATTATAATCCGTAATTATGTCCCCACTGGATGCAACAAATGCCTCGTTTATAATGGGTTTTAATGTTTTTGTCTCATCGCTCCGGTCGGACAGGGCATCACAATATGGTAAGGGGTGTAACATTTCCGTTACACGCTTGAGGTATTCGGCCAATCACAACGCACTGGATAGCTGGTCAATCAGAGCACACCTCGCTTTTCAGATCGATGAGCTTTGTAAAAATCAATGCGTTTCAGAAAGGCGGGGCATAGAGGAGAAACAATAATGTACAGTATGTGGAAAATAATCTGTTTGTTGAACCCTAAACCAAATAAACACAATGTTCTTTTTAGCAACATCATATGACCCCTTTAACAATAGTGGAAAACATGGAAAGGAAAGCATCATAATATACACTTTCCCTTATATTTCTTATTAACCTTAACATACAACGCCATTCTAATTACTGTTTGATTTAGTCTGTCTAGACATGATGTGAAAATTGTCACGAAAATAATATAATAATGCATCTTAGTGATCCTTATGCTTCAATTTATTTATACATTTCTTATTAAACTTTGGGGTGAAATATGAAACTGACATGGCATGGTTTATGAGACACAGAGCAAACAGGTAAACAGAGGTGAGGATCTACGTGCAGGAGTTTAATAAAAATTCAGGAACCAACAAGTAATCCAACATGGGTAAAACAAGGAACTTCGACAAGGGCAGGGAGCAACCATCACAGACATTAAACAACTGACAAAGACTTCATAAAACACTGGGCTATTTATACACAGAGATGCAAACAGGATAACAAGACACACCTTGGAAAGGAATCAAGACAACCAATGAAACAATAGGACTATATTCTTCAGCTACCCTTTGTGAAAAAGAAGTGTGCCTAATCGTATTGAATGTGCACTTGTAATGGACTTCAAACCTGAAAAGTATTTAAAAAACTGTACTTGCAGATAATATCATATTAAGGGAATAAAAAGACACTTACTGAATGTGTACTTATGCTTTAATAATCTCTTTCCGTGCTTTAAAGGAAACAAATTGGTAAAGTGTTTATTTTTTATTTGAACTGTAGTGTGTGTTCAATATTACATTTAAAATTAATATACTAAACTGCAATTAAATACAATACAACATGCATGTTTCAACAGAAATTACATTAAAATATATTTTACTTTATACCATAAATGCTTGTCAGTATACATTCAGCGGTACACTTTAACGTTTTTACATTTAACAGCTATTTGCATTTAATATAAATTTCAACTATAAGATGTTGTCATGTAACGGCAATTTACATGCAATTAAGTGTCCAAAAACATTACATGTAGTAAGCACCTAAGTACACTCTTTTAAAGTCGGCAATATTATTTCCACAATAAGTCCTCTTTTTAAAAGTATGCTAAAGAGTCCTTAGGAATATTCAGTTTCAAAGGCTTCAGTTTATTTAATGAGCATGAATGGGCTCTGGGAAAATCTCTGGCTCTCACAGACAGACTCATTCATGTCTCTTTACTCATCTGCACAGTCAGACTCACTCACAGTTCACCTGTGCAGTCAGACCCATCAGCTTCTTTCCTCACAGCAGTGCTGCTGCTGAGTCTCACAAGTTTGTATCTCAAGCTCTGGGCGGAGAGAACAGCCTCACGCCCTTATTTGGAGCTTAACAGAGTCACATGACCACAAAATGGTGAAGGCTCTTGGCAGTGGGTGAGCCGAGCATCCCTGATGCTGAGAGATACATACAGGCACACATCCATGATCTGAAACCCAGGGCAGGAGACAGAACTGTGCCTCAGCTGTGGTGGTGAGTGCACTAAGGGTAATTTATTCAGGGGATGAAGGAAGCATGTTTTTATCTGAAACCCTGAGCATTGAGATGGGAGGGGAAAAGGGAGGGATTGTTGTTTGTGATGCATCTTAGTATTTGGTTGCGGAAGAGGTTAAGCATCAGCATCCTTTATGATGCAAGACATGGGCAGCTGCTTTTGTTTGCATATGAATCATAAATGAGTGTTTGTCATGTTGAATACAAGCAAACACATGTTTTATCGTATAAGGTTTCAACCTTTATGCACATGCAGCTGACCTACTTTGGTCATTATTCAAATTCATGGCTCTGCATGTACAGCTCATTTATTTGCCTATGTGTGTGCGATTGCATGTTTGTAAATGCGAATGTGTGTGGACACTGAGGCGGAAGAGTGATTCACAAAGAAGAGGGGAGAGAGAGAGCAGAAAAGAAGGGGTTGATGATGATGATGACATAATGCCCGCCCACTTTTCCTGTTTCCTGCTGTGGAGGATGGATGGATGGATGGATTAATCCAACGTCTTGATGGAGGAAGAGAACAACAGACCTATCCACTTTCACCCTCACCCACTCTCTTCACATTCTCTGTTTGAGAACTAGCAACCGTCTGACAGCTTATTGCAAGACAGGCTTCCCTTCTCACGTGGCTCTGTGTATGTGTATGCATAAATTCACACATGATTTCACACTGCTTCTAAATTTCAAACAGGGATGGTAAAGGAATGGTATAGATAGATTGTTAGCGCAGACAAGATTATGCAGACTACATTTTCTGTTCACAGTCAGTTTGTTGCATATTGCAGAGGCAGCAAATGCAAGACTGATATTACAACATATTGAAGAACTGCAAAATTTCCGGATTCACGGTATTAAGCGCATCTACTACTTGAAACTCATTTAAAACAGTCTGTGAGTCCTTGTGTTGTAGCTCTGATTTTAGCAAGTGTGTGTTAGATCTGTAAAACCTGTAAAGTACAGCTGGATAGTTTATTATTATTATTGTTGATTCGTTTTTTTTTTTTTGGTAAAGGACATTTGACTGGAAGTCTATAGGTGAAAGTACTCCAAATATATTATTATTATTATTATTATTATTATTGCTGTTGTTGTTATTTTTTTTAAAATGTATTGTTTGTAAAGCACATTTAATTTGAAAGTACTCCATAATTATTTCTTATTATTATTTGTATTGCTGTTGTTTTTTTTAAAAAATGTATTGTTTGTAAAGCACATTTAATTTGAAAGTACTCTATAATTATTTATTATTATTATTGCTGTTGCTACTGTTTTTTCTAAAAAATGTATTGTGAAGCACATTTAACTGGAAGTATATGTGAAAGTGCTCCATAATTTATTAATATACTAAATGGTTACTGATTTATTTTTAATGATTTATTTTTTTTGTAAAGCACACATTTGACTAGAAGTCTATGTCTATGTGATATAATTTATTATTATTATTATTATTATGTTCCCTGTTATGTCTGACAGAAAGATTTGAGTACAGTGATAATAACATCTAGTGGTTATGCGTGTGTTTCTCATAGTTCCCCTTCTGGCAATGTGGGAATGGACCAGACTCATGAACGCAAGATGAGTTTTGAGGGGGCAGAGGGTAGACCAGGTGAGACTGAC
This sequence comes from Sinocyclocheilus grahami, assembly GCF_001515645.1. NCBI lineage: Eukaryota > Metazoa > Chordata > Actinopteri > Cypriniformes > Cyprinidae > Sinocyclocheilus > Sinocyclocheilus grahami. The sequence goes on along the minus strand of NW_015505391.1, from coordinate 1,174,801 downwards.
AAACACTGACACTTCTAGAATACGCCTCAGGATATCAAAAGAAGACTGATGCCCTTTACAAAGACTGCTGCAAATTCAGAATCAGAGGTGTAAAATAACATTCTCTTCTTCTACACAGTCTTGTTAGGCTTGATGATTTACTCAAGCAGGACACATTCCTGAATCCTTGGCAGTCTATAGGAGCAATATTCAAATGAACCAGTCTGAAATAATATGATGAACAGATGGATCATTTGATAAATGCTTAATGATTGTCTGTTGATTTCCACTAGCTCCACCCACTTCCCTGCCCCTGCAGGGCCAAGGGGGCGTGGCCTCTCAGAGGAAGAAGCTGTCGGCTCCTCCTATAAGTCTATCATTGGACCAAAGTGAGGATGACCTGTTCGACACACCAGATGACCTCGACATCAATGTGGATGATCTGGACACCCCTGATGAAGCGGACTATACTGACCATGAGATTGACTGGGAAGGTAGGACATACAAACATGTAAATAATTGTTTAATATTAAAAAGAGATTACCAATATCTTGACACACAATATTGTTCAGAACCTCAAGCATCCCAGAGAGATTCTGCAAAAGAAGCAGTTGAGCCCATTCCCACATACAGTGCTCAGGAGGAGCGGCAGGATTCCAAACTCTGGAGAACCGTCATCATTGGAGAGCAAGAGCACCGCATCAACATGAAGAGTCTTGAACCTTACCAAAAAGTCATATCCCACGGAGGTAAAGTAATATTTCAAAGACAATGTAAAATAATATGTTGGGTTAAATAAACTAAAGAGACTAGTGATTAGCATAGAGACTCTTTTCTTAGTGTGCAAAGACAAATGAGAAATGTGTGTACTGTATGTCCTTACAATGTAAGTCGATGGGCAACAACAATGGAGTATTTAAAAGTAAATATATGAAGCTATATATGTCGAGGGACTTGCATGGATAAACTGTATGATATTTGAGCTGTGATGCTTAAATCAGTGGTGTCCAAACTCGGGCCACTGTCCTGCAGAGTTTAACTTCAACTAGCCTCAGCACACCTGCTTGGAGGTTTCTAGTATGCCTAGACCTTGATTAGCTGTTCACGTGTGTTTAATTGGGGTTGAAGCTAAACTTTGCAGGACAGTCATTGGCCCACCAATAGCAGGATTGGACACCCCATAGCCTAAATCATCAATTTGAGGATTATTAGCACAGAAAAGATCAGTAAGTGAATCTAAATCAGTGTTGTTTAAAAGTAATGTTTAAAGGTTATGGTTAAGTGGTTATACCTTCAGCATTTGCAGCTATTTGTGGTCCTGTACACTTGCCCGATATGTTTTCATTGTAAGTGCATTATTGTATGTGGTTTTAGCACTTCAGCATACTTTAAAAAAAGAAAAAAAAGAGTACTTATTATGAAAAAACAACATACTTACAATAACAATTTACCATATGAAAGAATACACTTAAGTGCGAACTGAATGTAATGTTTTCATTCACTTAATTGGATGTTATTTATAATGAAATGAAAATGTATTATAGTTTCAATATATGTGAAATGCAATTAGTTGACCTTAAGAGTGATTTGTTGACCTTCTTAAGTAGGACTTAAGCACATCTTTATATGAAACTTTGTATTGCTAACACTTCTTGTGTTATTGTCCGCTTATGATAAATCGCTTGTATTCCTCATTTGTGAGTCGCTTTAGATAAAAGCATTTTGTAAATGAATATCTATTAAAACATGTATGTCGTGTATTTAAAATTACACATTTGTAATGATGAAGTTGCAATTTAGTACATTTAAATATATTAACTTTAAACATGACACACTTACAGTCATAATCAAGTACTCAACTTGTGTGCTGATATAGTAGACACATCAAAATAAGTGTTAAGAAACAGAGTCATGAAAGTGACTCTTTATGTACTTTTATTTCATTAATATTATCTTAACTACAAGTACAGTTTTTAAAAAATATACTATTAAGATACACTAAAAGTGCACATTTAAGTTAAGCACACTTCGTTTTCACAAGAGTAACCAGTATTCTGCCTTTAAATTGTGTTAAGCAACTGCTGCGACTGTTTGCAGGGAACCTTCAAAACTGTTATTTTCTTCACCCACAGGCTACTATGGCAATGGTGCAAATGCTATCATTGTGTTTGCTGCATGCTTCCTCCCTGACAGTGACAGAGAGGACTATCACGAGATCATGGAGAATCTGTTCTTGTGAGTTCAGCCAGATATGACATGATTTTTTGGGGCAGTCAGTTGGCTTGATGTCAAATTATTACATGAGGCTTGTTAATCCTGACATCAAATAGAATAATATAATCTGTATATAGAATAAATCACTAAATGAATGTGAATTACTCCTCAGGTATGTTATCAGTACACTAGAGCTCATGGTAGCAGAGGACTACATGATTGTGTACCTGAATGGAGCCACTCCACATCGGAGGATGCCTGGCCTAAACTGGCTCAAGAGATGCTATCAGATGATTGATAGGAGGTATACAGTATGTTATTACCTGCTAAATATACCGTCTGTGCAATACACAATATATACAGTATATTTAAAAAATGAAGACTAATGTTGTTGTTTACACTTTTTCAGACTCAGAAAGAACTTAAAATCTTTCATCATTGTTCACCCATCATGGTTCATTAGGACAATTCTAGCCATCACGAAACCGTTTATCAGGTACATAATAAAAATATATACACACATATATGTGACCCTGAACCACAAAACCAGTCTTAAGTCGCTGGGGTATATTTGTAGCAATAGCCAAAAATACATTGTATGGGTCAAAATTATTGATTTTTCTTTTATGCCAAAAATCATTAAAATATTAAGTACTGATCATGTTCCATGAAGACATTTTGTAAATTTCCTACCTTAAATATATCAAAACTTCATTTTTGATTAGTAATATGCATTGCTAAGGACTTCATTTGGACAACTTTAAAGGCAATTGTCTCAATATTTAGAATTTTTTGCACCCTCAGATTCCAGATTTTCAAATAATTGTATCTCGGCCATATATTGTCCTATCCTAACAAACCATAAATCAATGGGAAGCTTATTTATTCAGCTTTTCATGATGTATAAATCTCAATTTCGAAAAATTGACCCTTATGACTGGTTTTGTGGTCCAGGGTCACATTTTATTTAACTATATTTTACATTAGATGAAGCTTATTTTTTCATGATGTATAAATCTCAATTTCGAAAAATTGACACTTAAGACTTTGTAGTCCAGGGTCACACACACACACACACACACACACACACACACACACACACACATATATATATATATATATATATATATATATATA
>NW_015505391.1:1166203-1171047 GCF_001515645.1 Sinocyclocheilus grahami | reverse complement strand
ATATATATATATATATATGTGTGTGTGTGTGTGTGTGTGACCCTGGACCACAAAGTCACAAAGTCTTAAGTGTGTGTGTGTATGTATGTATGTATGCGTGTAGTTATTTTTGATATATTAACATAGAAAATAGTAATAGTAATTGTTATATTGTTTCACAGTATTACGGTTTCTACTGTATATTTGATCAAACAAATGCAGCCTTTAGTAAGCAAAAGTGACTTCTTTCAAAAAAAAAAAAATGATTGAATGATAGTGTAAATGATTACCTCATTCTATAATAATAAAAATAATAATAATATAAGTAGATATGTGCACACTTTTGACTGTAACTGTACAAAATATTGGTTTTGGAAACAAAAACCAACTAAATAAAACTGATTCATAAATGTTTTCCAGCTCAAAGTTCAGCAGTAAGATCAAGTATGTGAACAGCTTAGCAGAACTGGAGGAGCTCATCCCAATGGAGTACGTCCACATACCTGAGTGCATCATCAGGTCAGCCACATGTTTGACATATAAATGTATGGCAATCTATTTGAGGCACTGCTCTGTGCAATACAAGAGTAAACGGAGGAAGCATCAAGGCACTGATCAGCTGCACACATAGATTGTGAGAATGAGACGATCGCTGAGGGCTGTAACTGATGAAGAGGCGTTTATGAAAATCTGTACTGGAGTTGTGACTCAATAATTCAAAACCTGTGAAGACATGTTTCTATGGGAACAGACATTAAAACGCCGGGGTGAAGTGCAATGTTTATGGTTTATATGCTTTACCAAGAGTTCTCAACCTTTTTTGTCTACTAAACCACTATAATCTAAAATATTTAAGTGAAGTATAAGTAAATATAATGATTGAATTTTATTGTTTTACATATTCTACATTTTTATTAAATTTAAAGAATGTTTTTGAGCTAAAATATAATGAATACTGAGTTCATCTTTGCCTCTCTAGTCTGGACGAGGAGTTACGGGAAGCGGCAGAGAGCTCTAAGTGAGTATTGTAGAAGATGTTTGAGACCTTTGACTCTTTTTTTATGTCATACTGTAATACAGTGCTCTGGCTATATGAACTTGTGTATCTTTTTCATTTCTTTATGAAGAATCAACAGCTTTCTCCAAGGAAGTGAGATTCCACAAGAATCAATGTAAGATTTCTTAATCATGTAGTGAATAGCCATTTCAGCATAATAATTGGCTTTTAAAGTCAACATGAAATCACAACAAATCATTTTTACATGTTCCTCATGCTACACGATTCAGCAGTGCATGTTATTTAAAAAAAAAAAATATATATATATATATATCGAATTTTTCCATTAAAAAACAATATTTTTCTGCTGACATCATCAAGAAATAATGTTGACAATGAAAAATAATTGTTTACAATAATGCAAAAATTATGCTCTCAATGGTGAACTTGAGCCTCTATAATCCACAGCAAACTCAGTCAGTTCTTGCGCCGTTCTGCTATGGAATGACAATTTTTCCACAATCCAGTAATTTCTGGCCCTAAATTAGTTTTTTTAATAAATATATTAAAGGGATAGTTCACCCATGCAAAAATTTAAGTTCTGTCATTAATTACTCACCCTCATGTCGTTCTCCAAGTGAAATAGGATATTCTATTTCACTTGGAAATACTATGTGTTGTGAAACCGGTTTCATGTAGACTTACCACTCATGTAGAAGTATATAATTTTCAGATAAAAAAAAAAAAAAACTAAATAATGACATAATTGTTAATAATAATTAACTTTTTAAAACATTTGTTTCAGAGCTCAACCCAATGCGAGCAGTTCATAAGAGCCATTGGCTGTGGGTGAATGACCAGTATGTCTTTAAAGGTTTTGAGTATTTCAAATTGTAATGATTCCACACAGATGTGGGTGCAATAATTGCATAAAATAAGAGAAAAGTGTATTTTTTGTGCTTTGGTATCTCACAGTGCTGGGATGAATAGTGCAGCACCACATGTTCTTTAAAGGGTTAGTTCACCCAAAAAATGAAAATTCTGTCATTAATTACTCACCCTCATGTCGTTTCAAACTCGTAAGACCTTCGTTCATCTTCGGAACACAAATTAAGATATTTTTGATGGAATCTGAGAGCTCTCTTGACTCTGCATAGACAGCAATACAACTGAAATGTTCCCAAGTCCAGAAACGTAGCAAGGAGATCTGTAAAATAATCCATGTGGCATCAGGGGTTCAACCGTAATTATACGAAGCTACGAGAATACTTTTTGTGCGCAAAAGAAAAAAAAATACAGACTTTATTCAACAATTCGTCTCCTCCGCTGTGTCACACGGATATGTTGTTTTCATTCAAATCAAAGCGCAAACATCGTAGGAAACAGCGTATCCGTGTGACGCAGCTGACACAGAACAGCATACATTGTTTACGTCCAGCGGATATTCTCCAAAATGGCACCAGGGTGATGCGGAGGAGACGAATTGTTGAATAAAGTAGTTTTTTTTGTTGTTGCACAAAAACTATTCTCGTAGCTTCGTAAAATTACGGTTGAAATACTTGTAGTACACTTTGAAGAATAGTCTCAGTAAACTACTAGATAAGTAGTTTTATACTGCAAGTATACTCGTAAGTTTTCTTTAAGTGAACTTTACATCATACTTTAAGTATACTACTATGTCCCTATTTAGGTATTAATTTGTATATTTTTGTTATATGAACATCTGAACATACAAAACATCAAAAGAAAGAACGGTATCTGCTTGTAAACAAAAACATTTTATTCTAATTCATGCATTCTTTTTTTAAACACTTGAATGTGGGTAAGTTTCATAAATAAAAAATTAATTAATAAACAACATTTTGAACAAAAAGCTGAAAAAAGGACTATTAATTGGATTCAGAATGATATAATCAAAACGTAGATGGAGTCGATCAACACCCCAAACCTTGACAGTCATTATTACCTCTTCATTGGTCGACATTTTATTCCATAACGTTACACAGTTTTGATGCTGTTTTATGTCTGATGATCATGTTAGAATACATGTGGAAGCATCTGTTGTTTCAGTTTCTTCATCACTTGTGTTTTTTTTGGGAAATTTTGTACAGAAGATGTGTACTAGTGCCCCCTATATAGCAATGAAAACACGGATTCTAGGAGCAAAAGTATAGCTCAAATATAATTAGACTTTTTTGTAAGTATAATTCAAATATAGTTCAATGTAATTTTAAGAATATTTCTGAGAAGTACATAAAAAGTAGACTAAAGTATACTTTCATATTTTTCTGTTAAAAGAAGTATACTTATAGCACACTTAAATAAACTTCTTTTTCGTAAGGGTATGCAGGGTCTGAGAGCTCTCAGATTCCATCAAAAATATCTTAATTTGTGTTCCGAAGATGAACGAAGGTCTTACGAGTTTGAAACGACATGAAGGTGAGTAATTAATGACAGAATTTTCATTTTTGGGTGAACTAACCCTTTAACACAAATCACCTCAAATGTAATAATTCTTCTCACAGAACAGTAGCTTAAACCAGTGCAATGCTTGAATCATTTTATGTCTCTTATTGTCTTGTAAAAGTTTCTCTTGTTACTTGAATTATGCATGAGAGGCATTTTAGCAATAATATCATGTACTTTTCCCCTTTAGGCTCATAATTTTCACAGTCAGGTATTTTTTCTAATTGGAGCATGTACAAAGGGCAAAATCCTGTCACTTCAGTTGCTCTGTATTAATATTAGTGCATGCAAGGTTATTCTCAACACAAAGACAATGCATATAGCACCCTGTTAGCACTAATGCTAACTCTCATGCAAAATTGATGACTTGGAGATACAGAAAATAGAGCACTAGGTAATTATTGCCATTGTCAGAAACAATATGAGTCAGGTTTAAATTTAAACAATGCCTCATCACTTATATGTATCAGTTCACAATCAGCAGGGAGAAATAATTTGTAGTTCTTAAACGTCAAGTGTGTTATGCTAAAATGCTTTCTCTATTGACTTCCTGAACAATGTAACATAAAGACTTTTGTGGCTCTTTCAAAATGTTGTTTCATAATTTGAACAGTCAAACATGTCTGGCTCAGCCAATCCCTTTTTAACAGTAGTGGACATTGCCACAACAGGCAGCTTAGAACATTTGTGAAACCCAGTGCTTGCTAATATAAACCAATATAGAGTTCAACAGTGCCTGCTCAATTTGTCAGCAGCCTTGGTTACGGAAGTAATTCACCCACTCGTTTTTCCTATAGGGATTTAAAAAAAAAAACGTTGTTAAAGATGTATAAGCCATGAACCAAACTAACAAGGTTAATTATGACATTACAAATTTTGATTTGAAGCAAAAAAGTATATATATATATAAAAAAAAATATATATATATGTGTATATATATATATATATATATATATATATATATATATATACACAGGACACACACACACACACACATTCTAATTTATTGAGATGCACCTGTATATTGTGTACTTCAGATTTTAAAGGCATGAGGAAATGGAAGTAGGAAATGGACATTTTTTGGATTAACATTGAGGAAGACAAAAATGTAGGATAGAGACTATATATACACAGTACACACACACACACACACACACGGGAGTGGGTTGGCTTGCATTTGCTTGCAGAATCATAGGTAATGTAGATTTTCATCAGGAATTCCACTGTTAAACATGATTTAAAAAAATAAAAAGTCAAAATAATGAAGGATTATGGCTTTAAAGGGATAGTTCACCCAAAAATGAAAATTTGATGTTTATCTGCTGACCCCCAGGGCATCCAAGATGTAGGTGACTTTGTTTCTTCAGTAGAACACAAATGAAGATTTTTAAATAAACAAAAA
>NW_015505391.1:1113159-1166179 GCF_001515645.1 Sinocyclocheilus grahami | reverse complement strand
ACTTTGTTTCTTCAGTAGAACACAAACGAAGATTTTTAAATCAACAAAAACCAACAAAACCAAATTAAACCCTGCGGCTCGTGACGATACATTGATGTGTAAAGACACAAAACGATCGGTCTGTGCAAGAAACTGAACAGAATTTATATCATTTTTGACCTCTGATGCACTGCAATGTCTGAACTGTCCTGAGCGCGTTCTCAACAGCCGGTGTGTGATGTGTCTTCTTCTTCTTCTTGCTTTACGGCGGATCGTAGACTTATAAGTGCATTACCGCCGCCTATCTCTCAAATGGACCATTGACACTCCTAACTGAGATTGTAGATAGAGTGTCAATGGTCTATTTGAGAGATAGGTGGCGGTAATGAACTTATAAATCTGTGATGCGCCGTAAAGCAAGAAGAAGAAGAAGACGCGTCACGCGCCGGCTGTCGAGGACGTGCTCAGGACAGTTCAGACAGTTCAGACATTGCAGTGCATCAGAGGTAAAAAAACAATATAAATACTGTTCAGTTTCTTGCACAGACTGATCGTTTCGTGTCTTTACACATCAATGTATTGTCACGAGCCACAGGGTTTAATTTGGTTTGGGTTGCGTATGTTTTTTTTTAATCTCAAAGCCGTGATTCCAATTCACTTTCATTATATGACTGACAGACCGCAACGGTTTGAGTTAAAAATCTTCGTTTGTGTTCTACTGAAGAAACAAAGTTTTTTGGGTGAACTATCCCTTTAACAAAAGCATTTACTGCATTGATCAACAACCTTGTAGCTCAAAGTAGGTCTGTTTTTAATGGTTTATACATTTTTTAAGTTTTTTATAAGTTATTAAAATAAATTCTTCAATGGAGAAAATTAATGGGATTTTTATTCTAAAACCCAACAGTTGCACTATATTACTTTTGACCCCCACCTTGCGGCATTGTGGCTGTGAGGTTTGGATAGGAAAGCACTGCACATTTTTCAGAAATGTAAATTAAGTTATTTTTGTAATTCTCTTTAGAGCCACTAGGGGTGCTGGCACGGCACACTTCACCTTTAAGACTCATAAGCCATAGTGATGCATTAGTTGTTCTTGTGCTCACAGCTCTAAAATCAGTCCAAGGTGTTTCAGAACTTTGATGTCTTTTTGAGTGTTTATCATGTATAAAGTTAACAATAGATCAAGTCAATCAAAGATCTGTAAAATCCTAAGAGCATGCTGTTTCAGAGGGTTTCATGTTCATTGTGACTGCTCTGTCTTCGAACTTCTCTTGTGTCAGTGTGTGAGGGTGTGTATGTGTATAGGTTTGTATGTATGTGTGTGTGTGTGATTGTCTGTTTATGTGTTTACATGCTGTTAGGTATCCCAAGTTCTTCCTGCTAACAGGTTTGGGAACTAAAATAAAGGGACTTTATTTAGATTGCTGTAAAGCACAATATTCAAATTAAGTGTGCAAGTCTGTGTGAACATATGAGAGACATTATGTGTGATTGTATCACTGCATGTGTCCCTGGTTGCTGATATCTGATCCTTTTAGATTGAAATTCTATTGAACAATATATAAATAGATGAACTTTGATCCAGAGGCCTTCTCCAGTAAAGCATATTGAGATTGAGATGTATGTCATATAGCAGAGTAAATCAATAAATTGAAATTATATCTGAACAGTTGTGTTACTGGTGCTATTTTATGTAATATTCTGACACTTATGACATTTCTTTCTAAAATCACATTTTATTTTTATTGATATTTAAATATATTTTTTTTTTTAAATAATAATAATAAATATATATATCAAACATGGGGGAAAAGTAAAATCTGGATCACTGAAATATCAACAATAGATACTGAAATAGTAAATTAAGATTAACACATAACATTGATATACTTTTATTACAATTTACAGCTTACACACTTTCACAACAAAAAATGACCATGGCCTAAGTCCTAAGTGGGAAATGTTTACTCAATTTGTACTTCTGGGCTCATTTGTTCTTCTGCTATTATCGTGTATGTAAAAGTACTGCACAGGGACTGTTGACAATGCATACATGTCCAAAAAACACAAAAAAGTCTTCATAAAAGCTGAAAGACGAAAGAGATCAAAAATGACAAGCAGCTGAGAGAATTGCTGAATAAAATCTTAAAACTACAATTTGTCATAGTCACTATATCATCATACACAATACATTATTCACATTTCAGTTCAGAACTTTGCTGAACTCACCAGACTTTTTTTTTATTCATTTTTTTTTGCATTCTAAGTGACAAACTTCAGTAACCCTGCAGAATACATTTTCATTTAAACAGCTGAAGATGTTATCGGTAGTTGTAGCTCTCATCGTCATATTCTAACTCATCCTCCTGCTCGTCTCCCAGCTGCCCGTATCTGAATTTGCGATACACAGTCCCGTCCTGTCCCATGTACACAATATCTTCATCTTCATCCTCTTCATCGTCATCATCCCGTCTCCCCTTCTGATCACTGAGGTCCACCAGCTGTGACTCATGGAACCGTCCAGAACTAGAGCTTGCTTGACCACCGTAGGTGGAGGTGGATGATGTGCCTCTGTAGAAGCTGTCTCTGCCGCCACCATGGCCCAGTTTTTCATACCCGGCTGGGACAGCAGGCTCAGGTATGGGTCGTTTGGAAAGAGAACGCTTAATGAGGATGATTACAGCAATTATGGCGAAAACAAGCAGGATGGCGGTAGTGATGAAGAGCGGCAGGTTTCCTGTGTATTCCTCTTCCTCATGGTTACGGAAGGCAAAGTTAGTGCTAAGGACACACTCGCCTTCAATAGAGATAAAAGTTTTTTTTTAATGCCTCACACAAAGAACAAAGTCAGGACAACTATTGTTATATTAGTATAAAAAGAACAGTTCACCCACAAATAAAAATCCAAGCAAGGCTCATTGGGAAAAAAAACATGCAACTTTTTTGCGAAATATTATGATGCTTTTTGCAAGTTTTGCAACACAGTCAAAGTGAAATGTCCAGTGAGTGGCAGTAAAAGCACATTCAGTTTTATTATTTGGTTGCTGTATGTGTCACGGCAGTTCGGAAATGCAAATGTCAAGTGAGTGTTGCTAAAAAGTTAATGTTCTTGCAATTGAAAATAACATACTACCCACACTAAACACTTCCATAAACATAACTGATAGTTAAAAAACAAAGTGAGGGAAAAACATTTTTTCTGTAGCTATTTTAGCTTGCTTCTACAAGCCTTTGAGCTCTTTTATCATGACTCAAGGGACTGCAGTGCTGCACCGGGTGAGCTACTGAGCAAGTTTACTACGTCAGCAAAGCCATTCATATGGACCTTGTTATGTGGTGCATATTTCTAAATGTATTAGTTTACAAATTATGCACCATGGTAAACGTGTTCTGAGGTCAGAACATTGCAAAGATTCGTGCAAAGGCCTTATTTTGCTTGTTTTATGGGGGCTTGGCTAAAAAGGCCAATAAGAGACTATTAACTACTATTCTTTGTTTTTAGTAAACAAATGTGGCAATACAAATATCTACAAATTTATATAACTGATCCAAGATTAGGTAAACACCTGTGCCTTAACTAACTATTCACAAAGGTTTTGAAGCTTCACGAAGCAGTGTTACGAATCACTAGGTAGAGGCATGCTTTTCCACTGACTTTGAGCCTATGTTGTCAATAATGTCACTGATCAACCTGTTAGTGCAGGTAATATTTTGAAGAAGAACTGTCACTTTTAAGTCCAAATACCTCTGGTCTCGGTACAGTTACAGCACTCCCGCTGAACTTCCTGTTCTGTGTTGGTGCAGCAGGGCAGACAGTGCCCCTCTGTGGTCAGAATGAACTGTGCTGGGCAGATGGTGCAGTTATGAGGCCCAGGACCTTTGCATTCTAAACAGGACTCATCACATGACACACAGTTATAGCCCTGTTCCTGTAGAGAGATCGCAACAGATATCATGTGACCACATTCATAAAAAAGGCCAAAGTAGATTAAGAAGTAAACATGTTTGAATAGACTCCACTAGAATACACGTTTACCTCAGGCTCAGCGTACTCTCCTGTGATGCAGGGCGACTCACAAGCACCCTGTGTGAGTGTATAACCTGTTCGACATGAGTCACAATCCTCAATACTCTTGCCTGTAAATAGAAATGACATTACAGAATTTTAGGCTGAAATGACTGAATGGTTAATAGTTAAAAATAGTAATAATTTAAAGGCGTCATTGATGTATGTATATATATATATATATATATATATATATATATATATATATATATATATATATATATATATATATATATATACACGCAAAAACCATTCAAAATTGGACTTCCTGAAGAAAAAAAAATGTGAATGTGTTTTTACAAAACATTGATCTTTTTTTGCTTAAGTGTCCTGACATGTCAGTATTTCACTCACAAAATGGAATGAGTTTGTGAGTTTGGTGTGAGGGCAGGTCAACCTGTAATCAGCCCTTTGTGAAAAAGAGCATATTTTAACATACAGTACTTTTAAAAGTACTTATCATGGAAATAATATACTTTAAAAGAATATACTTAAGTGCAAACTGAATGCAATGTTTTCAGACACTTAACTGCATGTTATTTGCAATTAAATGAAAATGTTTTAGAGTTAAAATTGATATTAAATGCAATTGCTTGAACTTAAGAAGGACTTGAGATTAACTTAGGATGTTTAGGAATTTAATGGTGCAAAAAATTTCGGCCGCAATGGATGCAGCACCTGTATTAATTGTAAATTTGTTAAAATTACAATTTTTTTCATTTACAATAAAACTACCTAAGTTGCATGGAAAAAAAAAACATACCGTAGTATTATGCCATAACAACAGAATATATGACAATTCAATTTATAGCACCTTAAATTTAATAAAACATTTTTTTTAAATCACCCGATGCACATCCTTTATCATTTTGTAGATGTGGAGTTAAAAATCTTGTTGAATTTGACGTAGAAAAGGAAAATTGCCATCTTGCTCCAACCAAAGTGATTTAAACGCACTTGATGTCATAAATACAAACTTTCTTAATTACATCTATTGTCTTTGAAATATGTTTAAAATGTACTGCTGAATGGACTGACAGACATTTATGGTAAACTGAAACTTAATGTTATTTCTATTGAAAATGGTATGTCATGTATTTAAATATTGTAATTACACATTTGTATTGACAAAGTTTAACATTTAAATTATATTTACAAACCCAATTCCAAAAAAGTTGGGACACTGTGCAAATTGTGAGTAAAAAAGGAATGGAATAATTTACAAATCTCATAAACTTATATTTTATTCACAATAGAATATAGATAACATATCAAATGTTGAAAGTGAGACATTTTGAAATGTCATGCCAAATATTGGCTCATTTTGGATTTCATGAGAGCTACACATTCCAAAAAAGTTGGAACAGGTAGCAATAAGAGGCCGGAAAAATTAAATGTACATATAAGGAACAGCTGGAAGACCAATTTGCAACTTATTAGGTCAATTGGCAACATGATTGAGTATAAAAAGAGCCTCTCAGAGTGGCAGTGTCTCTCAGAAGTCAAGATGGGCAGAGGATCACCAATTCCCCCTCGAAATATTGAATAACACACTACAGCTAAAATTAAAATTAAGTACTTTACAAGTGCTTTAGTAAGTCAAGACATCAAAATAAGTGTACTTCTTTAGAACATGACAAAATATTAATGATGTTTTATTAACAAAGTTCAGATAATCAACTAATTCAGCACAGGTGGAGCATGTTCAGATAATCCCTCCCCTCGGACAGCACGCCAATTATGCTTTATATTTGCTCAATCCGATTATATGTAAGTGCGAACTCATTAAAAACATTTTGATTTATTAATCAAACTCTTGCTCTCTGAAGTCAAATTTGTACAAATGTATATTCAGTATAAGCTCACTTCTTTTGCACTGTTTAGTGGAACTAACTAGTTTGTCTGAAATATTTAGTCGCATGTGTAATTTGTTCCATACTGTACCTGTGCATGTTCTGCAGCTGGGGTGGCAGGCTTCACATGTTTTGTGGTGTGTATCATGGTAGTACACATCAGGACAGGAAGACACACAGCGACCCTGTTTCCTGATAAACAGCATCCCCTCTCTGCAGCTCACACAGCCCTCGGCACCAGCCTGAAGACACTCCCCACAGCTCTCATCACACCGCTCACACGTCCTAGAGACTGCTGAAGCGTAGTGACTGGAAAAGATTTAGTCAAAAATACAGACATTGCAGTTTGTTATCTATTATAAATTGAGAAGTCAGTTCAGTATGACCTAATACTGCCTGATTAATCGGCCTAGATGATATACTGCAACACTGGCCAAATGCCTTACTACAGGTAGTGAGTACTGTAGTTACCCAGAGCGGCATGTGTCCACACATTCCTTGGCGTCTCTGTAGAGGTGAGCTCTGCAGCTCAGGCACTCGTGGCTGTGCCGCCCCATGCAGGTGAGGCAGTTAGGATGACAGGGTTCACAGCGCTGTGTTTCCCCCTTGAAGAATTCATCTGGACACTGATTCACACAGATGCCATCTGTGGATGAAGTGGAACCTTTGTTTACACTAAAACCTATGAAATATTATCTCAGGAATTATCATCATTTTTGAATGTGGAATTACTGTACACGTATGGCTGCTTCTGCATTTAATTAACGTTAATGTTAGTTGTTATGGCAGTATCATACAATTACCATAATATTGATGACATTATATAGACATCATAAAACAGTGACATCCTAAGTTGAATATTTGGGGAAATATTCAACTGTAATATGTATATTTATAAATGACAGAGTATGGTAGCACTTTATTTTACAGTCCTGTTCCGCATGTACATATTATGTACTTATTATAATAATTACAATAACTGGGTAATGACTAGGTACTAACCCTAAACCTAAACTTAACCCATTTAGTTTCCTTATATTACCCAGTACTTTCAAGTACACTGTAAGTACATGAAAGTACACATACTGTAAAATAAAGTGATCAATGCCTTGTGTCTTTCTGTTATTGTAGTCAAAAATGCCACATTAAATTTAAATGAATTCTTGTCAATGTACTCCAAAAGTGTGCCTTCAGATGTATATTTTTTCGGGTGGGCTGCTGCTGTTTTATATTACTGTTTTTAAATTATCATGAACTTTTATTATTTAATATCAAAAGATGCAATATCATGCTTTTTTCCATGCTTTTGTTATGATAAATGATAAGCAATTACCCTATTTTCAAAACTTTGGAGTAAGCAAGATTTGTTGAGTCTCATATGCTCATTGCATTTATTTGATCAAAAATACACTAAAAATAGTAATATTGTGAAATATTATTACACTTCAAAAAAGCTGTTCTTATTTAAAATGTAATTTATTGTGCCACACGATCTTTCAGGAATCCTTCTAATATGCATATAGTGCTCAATAAACAATACTTATTATTATAAATGTTGAAAACGGATGTGCTGCTTAATATTTTTGTGGAAACGGTGATACTTTTTTCTTCTTTTTTTCTTCTTCTTAAGGCATTATAATTTAGTGAAACTATTGCCCTTCTGTTACAACTTTCTCAATTTCTCTGATTTTCTTTACACTGAAGAGAGTATCTAAACAAGAGAGCATCAGGCCTCAATGGCATGAACTCACTGAGTAGATAGTGGTTCTGGTTGCAGCTGAGGCACTGGTCCTGATGTGAGCCAGAGCACTCGTGACAATACTTGTGACACAAGTGACATTCTCCATCTTGGTTGCTGTAGTGGTGTGAGGGACATGTGGTGGGTGTGGCACAGCGCCTGTGAGCATCTATCGCCAGGGCCTCAGAGCAGCTGGTGCAGGATGTGTCGTGAGGACCAGAACAGGTTAGACAGGAGCCGTCACAGGCTGCAGAACAAAAAGAGACTCTAGTGATGACACAATTATGGTTATTAAAACTGACGTATTGCATATAGAAAAGTAATTTTATTTTTACACGAATTATACTTTAATATCATTATAATGAAATATTATTTATCATTGATTTGGATCAATTTATTATTGATTTCTGTGCCTGCTATTCCTGGTTTCTGCTACTTGTGTTTGGATTATTGTCTAGCTTAATAAACTGCATTTGGATCTTACTCTCCTCCCTCGTCTCTGAGTTCGATTACGTTACAGCCACATATCTTTATTCCCCTTTCCACAGCCTTTTGGTTGCACACTAGGGGACTGAAGTACTACGTACAATGTGTATGAGTATTATGCCTTTATACTTTCAATTAACTCCTCAGCTGAACTGCTTAGGGGTGAGCGATATGAAATTTTTAACCCTGTTATTAATATGCATCACTTAACCATGTCAGTGATTGTGTCAGTAATCACCAAAATGTAATTAGTCCTGTCCCTACATCAAATAAATTGAACAAAACCTCACAGGTTTCATAAATCTAATTAATATTGAATTAATGACTAAAATGTATTAATACATTAATAATTAATAGCAAATTATACAACCAACATTAGGATATCCAACCTTACTGTGACACATACAGTACACTTACCTGTGTATCATCGCAAAATGTAAAATGTATTATCTCAGCGTTCTGTAAAGTATGTATATTCTTTCCAACTTTTCGTAAAAGTGATATATACTGTATAACAAATCTCAACTGCCTGATGTAACCTTATTTACCTTTATGTAAACTAAAACTTAATTTTATGTTTGTGTTCATCAATTTAAATATATTTGTTGGAAGTGCTATTAATTTCTAGCAATTACCCTATTTTCAAAACTTTGGAGTAAGCAAGATTTGTTGAGTCTCATATGCTCATTGCATTTATTTGATCAAAAATACACTAAAAATAGTAATATTGTGAAATATTATTACACTTCAAAAAAGCTGTTCTTATTTAAAATGTAATTTATTGTGCCACACGATCTTTCAGGAATCCTTCTAATATGCATATAGTGCTCAATAAACAATACTTATTATTATAAATGTTGAAAACGGATGTGCTGCTTAATATTTTTGTGGAAACGGTGATACTTTTTTCTTCTTTTTTTCTTCTTCTTAAGGCATTATAATTTAGTGAAACTATTGCCCTTCTGTTACAACTTTCTCAATTTCTCTGATTTTCTTTACACTGAAGAGAGTATCTAAACAAGAGAGCATCAGGCCTCAATGGCATGAACTCACTGAGTAGATAGTGGTTCTGGTTGCAGCTGAGGCACTGGTCCTGATGTGAGCCAGAGCACTCGTGACAATACTTGTGACACAAGTGACATTCTCCATCTTGGTTGCTGTAGTGGTGTGAGGGACATGTGGTGGGTGTGGCACAGCGCCTGTGAGCATCTATCGCCAGGGCCTCAGAGCAGCTGGTGCAGGATGTGTCGTGAGGACCAGAACAGGTTAGACAGGAGCCGTCACAGGCTGCAGAACAAAAAGAGACTCTAGTGATGACACAATTATGGTTATTAAAACTGACGTATTGCATATAGAAAAGTAATTTTATTTTTACACGAATTATACTTTAATATCATTATAATGAAATATTATTTATCATTGATTTGGATCAATTTATTATTGATTTCTGTGCCTGCTATTCCTGGTTTCTGCTACTTGTGTTTGGATTATTGTCTAGCTTAATAAACTGCATTTGGATCTTACTCTCCTCCCTCGTCTCTGAGTTCGATTACGTTACAGCCACATATCTTTATTCCCCTTTCCACAGCCTTTTGGTTGCACACTAGGGGACTGAAGTACTACGTACAATGTGTATGAGTATTATGCCTTTATACTTTCAATTAACTCCTCAGCTGAACTGCTTAGGGGTGAGCGATATGAAATTTTTAACCCTGTTATTAATATGCATCACTTAACCATGTCAGTGATTGTGTCAGTAATCACCAAAATGTAATTAGTCCTGTCCCTACATCAAATAAATTGAACAAAACCTCACAGGTTTCATAAATCTAATTAATATTGAATTAATGACTAAAATGTATTAATACATTAATAATTAATAGCAAATTATACAACCAACATTAGGATATCCAACCTTACTGTGACACATACAGTACACTTACCTGTGTATCATCGCAAAATGTAAAATGTATTATCTCAGCGTTCTGTAAAGTATGTATATTCTTTCCAACTTTTCGTAAAAGTGATATATACTGTATAACAAATCTCAACTGCCTGATGTAACCTTATTTACCTTTATGTAAACTAAAACTTAATTTTATGTTTGTGTTCATCAATTTAAATATATTTGTTGGAAGTGCTATTAATTTCTTTAGGTGCAATAAAGAATAATTCAATGGAAAAACATGACTACACCTTTAATCGTAACAGTACAGAACGTCATGTAGTCTCACCCATGCACTCTCCAGACCTGCTTTCCCTGTAAGTATGTGCGGGGCAGGGGGCTACACACGATCCGTTGTACAGTGTGTGGTCAGGGTCGGAACAGGCTTCACAGTTGTTTGGTTTGGGCCCATCACATAATTCACAGTCAGCGTGGCATCGCTCACAAATGCCTTGATCAGTGTCCTCAAAAAACCCATCAGAACACACCACTATACACTGACCCGCATGCCGGAAAAAGTCTTCCTTACACTCTGAAGTTAAAAAGAACAGAAAAACTGAATAACTAGGGTAATATATTTAGCAATGAATTTGAATATGGTAAGATTACCAAAGTTAGAGTTTCAAAATTAATTCACTATATGTAACAGGATGTATTTTATTTATTTATTCATGTGATGTCATTAATGTGTTTACTAAATTGAACATTCCAACTGTTTCACTCTGTTTGATGCTAACAATTAGTCGTAATAGCTGTACCAGAGGAGGTGTCTGTGTTCAATAAATCAGTATACATTTTATCAAGTCACACATGATCCATCATGCGTTACTGTTTGGAGGAAACAGTAACTAGAGGAAAGTTGAATTATCAGCATGTATGAAACCTGTATTAAAATGTATGAAACACTGTTGATGGTATTAATGCTACTGAGAAAGGCCACTACATTCTCAGAAAAAAATGGTACAATATTATTATTTAAAGTAGGTGATAAAATGTAACTTTAAGGTACTAATATGCACCATTTATGGGTAAATAAGGTACAAAATGTGTACTTTTTGAAAGGGTACTGCCCCAGTAACAGCTGTTTTACAGATTTTATTTATTTTTTTGAGTGTATAAGACTGTGGCAACATCAATAAAACATCTTTGTTTCTTATTATTTTCTTAACATAAAAGAATAGTTCATGAAAACATGCAAAACTGTGATGAATTTCAGTCTCACCTGTACAGATTCCATCCTCAGAGCAGATAACACAGCTCTCTGGACACTGCACACACTCCCCATTCCTCACTGTGTGTCCAGACGGACATTGTACCACACACTCATGTTTGTGGAGAAGTAGCGTCTCCTCACAGCTCAGACAGTGTGTTGCATTCTTCTCACAGGACATACAACCAGATGCACAGCTCTTACACACCTGACCCACAGGATACCCTCTGAATACACAAATACATAATTAAATATAATATACATGTGCAATATAACTACTACATAACACCAGAATTTGTCAACAATTGCGTTACATTATGTTATTGATTTTTTTAAATCCAAACCGGAACTGTGACATTTTTTGTTAGTGTCATTTTATTTTTAACCCTAAAAAGCCAAAAAGCCGAAAGCCAAATTTCTAAGTCCTTTATATTATCAAAACTTTTCGCGAAAAAGCTGTTGTACACTATGCACTACATGTCTTCATCTGATTGATAGATTGATATAGTTTATAGTTTTTAGCAAATAAAAGTCCTTAAAAACTGTTTTATTTTTTTAAATAAATAATTAAAAAAATGCCCCCTTGTGGTACAATTGCACTGTATTATATGTTTTGCCCTCTGCAATAAAAATGCAGAGCTTTGATCATAAAGCTAAGCATTTAAATATCATATTACTAAGTCATATTATTCAGAAATATATAGTAGCTGATATTTATAAGCATTTTCTGTAAGACGTTTCATTGATTTACATTAGAAGCTATAGGAATTTCCTTACTTTTGGCCATATAAACAACAACAACTGCACCAAATTGCATATTTTTGCTCAGTTTGGGCCTTTTTAAAATAAAAATTAGGTGTTTATTTTCTCCTTAGAAAGTTCCATATTCTCCTATCATACTATATGACTCATGAAAGTCTGATGTATCAAATATGAGACTCAACAAAAAAAGCAAATAAGCAATATTGTGTAAATTTGCATAATAAAAATGTAATTAAACTGTAATTAATGTAAATTATTTAATTTAACATTTAGACTAGATGTTCATGCGAAACTAAATTGGTGCAAGAAACCTTAAAAAGTGGACCTAAGGGAAAACAGCATATCATTAGCTTTTCATTCCTATATATAAATATCAGTAAATGGCTCTAACCTTGTGCACTTAAGCACACACTGGCCAACCTGCAAATAAAGAGTGTTTTTACGTGCTGACTGGCAGCGTGTGCAGAGCTGCTCATCCTGGCACTGGGCACAACCTTGAGGGCAAGTCTCACAGTGCCCGCTTTCCTTACTGCCAAAGCTGCCCGTCGGGCATCGTACCACACACATCTGATCTACATTCAGATATCGACCTAGAAGACAGAGTGGATAAAACACACATACATAATGTCTAAATATCCATTCATCCAACCCTTTATAAAAACAACCAAACATTTTTTTCATACATCATATTCTTCTTTGAGTTGTACTATTATACCTTTGACACAGGCATTGCATTGAGTCTTCATTCTCCCCCAGCAGGATTCACATGAAGAGTGGCAGGCCTCACATTCCCCATCATCTGAGAGATGACAGGAACAGTTATTACCAACAATTATTTTTATAGCAGAACCCATTCCCTTGTGAAAACGAAACATCCTCAGTTGTACTGATTGTGCACTTGCAGTCTCCTTCAAATATTAAAAGTATATTTTTAAAAAATTTAAATATTATTCACTTAAGGCCACTTAAGTGTACTTAAGGAGATAACACTTTCATGGCTATGACTCTTTGTCGCCATCTCTGTTTGAAACCTGCAAATGCAGTTATTTGCAGAATTATATTCTTTATGTGGGTTGTGCATTGGCACGGCTCCTCAACGTGGATGAATCAAATGTTTGAGGTGTATGTGTGGGCTGTCAGTCAACGCACCAGTGTGGATATTCAGTGTACTTCGGAATTACAGATAGTACATCTTAGAAGTATGTCCAAAATAAGAAGTTTCGCCCAGAAAATGTCATCTGAACAAGTAAGTAACATGTCTGGCAGTTTTGTTCTGACCAACTGAAAAAAACGTTCCCTTTCAAGCATTCACTCAAATTGTGAAGCATTCGCTGTGGGAACTCCTCCCCATCTCCAAAATACTGAAACCTTATAGGATAATGGCAGTTCTATAAACAGTTATGTGCGCACGCCCCCCGTCGAGGAGACCGTCGACATGCATCTGTGGCCTTCCTCATCTATGCTTGGCGGAGACCTCAGCCTGCCTTCTAAGCCGTGCAGATTTACTGCCCACCTTGCTGACAAGGCATATGCTTATGCAGGTGAAGCGGCATCCGCGCTGCACGCAATGGTGGTGCTGCAGGTCTTTCAGGCTAAGCTTCTGCAGTCCCTGAACAGCGGCAACTTGGATACAGACACTGTGACAGACCTGCGAGCGGCGACGGACTTCGCGCTGATGATGACAAAGTGCTCCACTCAAGCCATCAGGTATTCCATGGGGTTCATGGTAGTCCTTCACAGGCACCCTAGCTGACCTGTAAGACACGGACCGTAAGACGATGAGTCACCTGATGCCCCTCGTCGTGACAGCAGACCACCACCCGCTGCCAAGCCTTCATCCTGACAGACCGGCAAAGAGGAGGAAAGAGCTCGCTGGAGGCCCGGCCCCCAAATGCCGCATCCTGCATTATGTTCCCCTTGTTCATGCGGGTGACAAATGCAATGTTCTTGTTTCATTTACTGCAATAAAAACACAAACGTCCTCACAAACCTAGCTGTTTCCTACTTGCCCTGCCTCAGAGCAGCGCAGAGACGCTGTCTGTGCCAGTGTTGTCTTCCACAAGCCATTTCCCCGCCTGCACATTTAGCAATGCTGGGGCAAGGTGCCAGTCTATGAACTTCACTGAAAAAAACAGCGATAGTGACTGGAGAGATGCTATGTCAGTTCCTAGATGAGTGGAGAGATATTCCAGCTATTTTGCACTGGGTGCTAGACATAATAGAGCATGGATATTCTCTCCAGTTCAGACACAGACCACCCCCGTTTCAATGGCTGGTTCCGTCACAGACACGCCCTCAAAATGCCCCTGTTTTTAGACAGGAAGTTCACAGCCTTCTTGCAAAAGAAGTGATGGAGCGAGTCCCTCTGAGCAAACTGGAGAGCGGGTTTTACAGCCACTATTTTGTGGTACCCAAGAGAGATGGGGGACTCCATCCCATCCTGAACCTGAGACCCATCAACAGAGCACTTCAAAAGGGCGCGTTCAGAATGACGACTCTGAAACAGATCCAGGCACAAATCCATGCTGGGGACTGGTTTGCATCTGTAGATCTCAAAGATGCATACATTCATATTCCGATTGCTTTCCGGGGCACAGAATACCAGTACTCAGTGCTCCCATTCAGGCTGGCTTTAGCCCCGTGCATGTTCTCAAAGTAAATGCGGTGCTTTCCCCTCTCAGATCTTCATCAGTTTGCCACCTGGGTCTTTTGCACATGCGGC
This sequence comes from Sinocyclocheilus grahami, assembly GCF_001515645.1. Taxonomy (NCBI): domain Eukaryota; kingdom Metazoa; phylum Chordata; class Actinopteri; order Cypriniformes; family Cyprinidae; genus Sinocyclocheilus; species Sinocyclocheilus grahami. The sequence goes on along the minus strand of NW_015505391.1, from coordinate 1,151,415 downwards.
CAATACAGCTGTGACTGAAAACTCAAGTCCCGTGGAGAGCATAGACCCAGGGGAGTATGCGCATCGAGGTCACACACAGCTCACGGTTGACGGGCAATCAATTTGAAAGCACACGCTGGTGGTCAGATTTCTGAGGGGAGCAAGGAGATTATATCCCCCACACCCAACGTTGGTGCGCTGGTTCTGAAAGCTCTCTCTACCCTCGTTCGGGTCCTTTGAAGCAATCGCTATGAGGGAGCTCTCCCTCAGAACTGCTCTGCTTCTCTGCCTTGCCTCGGTTAAGTGCATAGGAGATTTGCATGTGCTCTCGATGGATGACGATTATATTTGCTTTGGGCCTGGGGACTGCAGTGTTGCTCTCCGGCCGAGACTGGGCTACATACCTCAATCTCTTTCCACCCCCTTTAAAGCGCAGGACATTTCTTTGCCCACTTTGTCTTCTGAGCCGTCGACCTCAAGTGACGCAGAGGCTCAGAGCATTGTTTGCCCTGTTAAGGATTTATCGTTGACTTGATTGCAAATGTTTGTAAAGATACTATTTAAACTGAACTGAGCTGGATGATGACATCACTGAATTCAATGATGAACTGCCTTGAACTGAAAAATTTGTGTTTACTATTGTCATTTTGCATTATTGACACACTATTTTCCTAATTAATGCTGTTCAGTTGCTTTGACACAATCTGTATTGTTAAAAGTGCTATATAAATAAAGGTGACTTGACTTGACTTGGCTTTAAGGATTTATATCTACCGCTCAGCTATCTTTCGACAGTCTGATTAGCTCTTCATGTGCTTCGGTGGCTGTACTAAGGGACAAGCAGTATCTAACCAGAGGCTTTCTCACTGGATAATAGACGCTATTGTGTCGGCTTAAGCGAGCCATGGACAGGAATGTCCTCTCAATATCAGAGCCCATATGACGAGGGCTATTGCCTCTTCATGGTCCTAGTCTAAAGGCACGTCTATTCGGGATATATGCTATGCAGCTGGCTGGTCCTTTCAGAATAATTTTGCCAGGTTTACAAATTGGATGTGTAGTCCTTGGCATCTCAAGTGCTTTCGGTGAATCACTAACCTCACTTATCCCTCATGTTTATTGCAATGCATGCAATTTGGGGCACAGTTTGTTACTGCTTATAGCTGTTGCTACTGTTGTTCTACACCGTGCTTGGTGTGCTTTTACGCATTCACGGCGGGATTGTATACTGTTCCCACAGCGAATGCTTCACAATGTGAGTGAACGCTTGAAAGGGAACGTTTCCGGTTACTGTTGTAACCTTGGTTCCCTGAGAGTGGGAACGAGACATCCAAAAACGTGATAGCTGGGACTCCTTCTTTATGTATACACTGATTGCTTATGTACTTATGTACTTGCTCAATCATTGATTTTGGATCATTTTTAACCAAAAAACAAAACAAAAAAAAACGTAATGCAGCTTTAAAGGGGTCATCGGATGTTGATATGATTCCTTAGGGTCTTAATGAAAAGTCTATAACATACTTTGGTTAAAATTTCTCAGTGGTAGTGTAAAAAACACCCTTTTTACCCTGTCAAAAGCAGCTCTGTTTTCAGCACGCTGTTCTAGTCCATGTTGCTTTAAATGCTAATGAGCTCTGCTCACCCCGCCTCTCTCTTCCGTGCGGTGACGAGCAGACTGTAAACTTCAGCTGCGAAACTGGTGAACTAGCACATTATTAGGAAAGGAGATTTGCAAAGATTCATAAAAAACGCTTATACTCACTTCTGTAGATGAAGCTGGATCACGAATGATTCGCACGAACTTAAACGCATTTAGGCAGATCGGGTATCGGCGCATCCCCTTCAAAAACGAAAGTAACTTTAATACCCTGCGTCTTCAGTGGCTCAGATGTCGGGAGTAAATGACGACTGCTATGTTCATAATTACATCCAACAACAAAACATCTCAATCGCTTAGGAGTCATTCTTGTCTTCCCCTGCACCGGAGTCGACACAATGGCAGACAGCTCACAGCTCACTCAGGGCGGGTCTTAGGTAAGACGGCCTTGTCAATCAACTATCGTGGGAGCGGCCTGTGCAGAACTACGTCATTCTGACAGGAATCTCAGAACAGCCTGAATTGAGAAAGGGGATTTTAAAATAGGGATTTTTTAAAAACCACTGGGTGGATTTTTATCATTATAGGGTGGATGTGTACACACACTTCCAACACACATTTATGTTCAAACAACAATAAAAGTGAATTTTGCATCTGATGACCCCTTTAAGTACACTTTGGGTATACATTGTAATAATTTCAAATTAAAAATATTTCTTTAAAGTACATTTTAGATCATTATGTTTCAATAATCGTTTGTCATGCCTTTAAAGATGCACACTTGTTTTGATGTGTTGACTAAGATACTAAAGTGCATGCAAAGTACTTAGGCTACATTATTTGATATTGCATTTAAATTTAATATATTTTAAATGTACTAAATTGCAACATCATTAAAGAACCTAAAATAAATTATTTTCTGTTGAGAAAAACAAATGAACCAATAGACTGTAATGATCTAAATAATCAATAAGTAAAATCAAGAACTTTTTTAACACAGAAAAAAAACTTAAAAATTGACCCTTAAAAGTACCTTATCTGCAACTAAAATGTGCATATTAGAGTGGTAATATGCACCCTTAAGGTAATATTATAAATGTTTTAGTGGTAGAATAATCCCCTTGTGCCAAGTTTTTGTACCCCTAAAGGCACAATTTTTGCACATTTTCTTCAGAGAGTGAACCTACAAACAGACAGCTCAAGATTTATTGTAGTCATTTTGTATTCAGTCATTTTACTTGTTGTACAAAATCTTCAATAACTCTATACAGCACAAGTTTTTTATTAGAAGAGCATCCTTTGCTGAACTTTGCTAAGAGCAATTTTTAAATCTTTATTGTTAAGTCTCTATGTCTAATAAGTTAATTATAACATTTCCTAACATTAAACGCTTCCTGCTTAATCATTAGTTAATAATAGGCTTTTCCAAGGCTTATGGTGGAATTGAATTGTGAAGCACTGTGGTTAAAACCCCTGAAATTAAAGGTCCCTTTTGTTTTCAGCAGGATACTAAAATTAATGAAGTCATACAAATGACTGCAAATGCTCTCCAGATTTTCTGCTGAATAAAAGCTCTTCAACCCTCCTCCTGGAGAGCCAATATCCTGAGGTGTGTTAAAGCAGGTTGGAAATAAACTTGCCAGGGACAGTGGGTCTCTTGGAGCAAGGTTGAATACCTCTGCAATAGAGTTTCAATGTCTGAGACTGTGTGTGACTTGGATTGATAGATGGATGGATTTTAATACGAAGTCATATGAAATCAAATTCTTCCAAGAGCAATTTATCTGGACTATGCCACGAGACAAAGTTAACATCTCCAGAGCTATGAACGAGCAATCTCTAAATAATATATTTTTCCTCTCAATAGTGTTGCTCTTACCACTGAGGAATGTCTGGGCAGGGCAGACATCCTGTTCAGGCACACATGCTCCATTATCAAGTGTAAATCCATCACCGCAGCTGTCACAGTCACTGTCCTCTGGCCCACTGCATGTCCTGCATTCTGAGTGACATTCCTCACACTCCTGAGAATCTTCATCACCATAGAAACCATCAGGGCATTCTCGCACACACTTCCCATCTGCAGGGTACAGTATATTAAACACAAGAACAATCTATCTTGTCCAATTGTGTCAAACGATCATGCAAAATTAGTTTTAAAAATTAGTTTTTCAAAAGTTTCAAGTTTCTTTAAAACACATAGAGTAAGTCCCTTGTCAATTAAAGTTTTATGTTCTGTGTTTTGTACATATGGTTGTCTCTGCATATAAAGTTACAAGAATTTAGTGTGCTGATGTGTAGCTTAACATACTAAAGCATGAGAACTTAATTATGATTTTAACTGTAGTGTGTTACTTGACATTACATTGTAGTCGATTGAAATTAAAATTAAGTATATTTTAGTTTACCATAAATGCTTGTCAGTACATTTAACCATTTTTCATAGTCAATAGAAGTAATTATGGATTAATAAATATATATTAAAGATATATTATACATATAGATGAAAGAAATAATAAATATAATAAATATAGATTAAAGAAATAAATATAGATTACATTTAAATTACTTAAATAATTTACTGCTTTAGTGGGTCAAAAAAGGCACTCTAAAGTTCAGCTAATTGCTTTTAAAATACATTTAAACTACACATTTATAAATTTTCATTTAGTTGTAAACAACATACAGTTAAGTGTCCAATAAAGTATGGTCTTATGTGTAGTCCTTTAAAGTTTACTATTTCTTTAATAAGTACTCTTTTTCTAAAAAGTATGCTTCTTTTTCACAAGGGTATTTAAATGTGGGGTAAGAGATTTCTGGTAGCCAATGTTGACATTTGAAATCACCAAAACAAACACTGGAACCTACCCCAAAAGGGTCTCGCCCCACACATACATACGCAACCCAGGCAACGATTAGTTCTGTGAAACAAAGCAAAACCAATATTGTCTACACCGGACGCGAGTGGCGCGGCGTGACAAAATACTATGGAACTCATTATAATGCTGTCTACACTGGATGCGGCGCGGAACGACGCGACATATCCCCGACAGAAAACTGCTGCTGCATTCTATTTATGACGCATTGACACAAATTTCAAATGATTTTCAATGGACGCTTTGTCGCATCCAGTGTACTAGACAGACTTTAGCTGTTGCGGTGCAGACATGGTGTTACTCCCCTATCGAGAAGAAACAAAGCAACCTCGGCGTCCGATCGCAGGCCTTCCTCTCCTTGAGTTCTCTCCAGCGCTGGAAAGCTGATCCGATATTTACACAAGTCCTACTTCTTGCCTTAAGCCTTCTTTTGTTTTTTTATCCGCCATCTCTATCTTTCTGTCACTCGGCTCGCTAATGTCCGTCCTGTGCACTGAACTCTCTCTCCTCCACATCCTGAGTAGACACGCCCCTTACTGCTGATTGGCTACAAGTTTGTTTTGCTAGTCGGCCCGAATCAGTTTTCTAAAGTGTTTTTGAAAAATCGTTTACCCCACCTTTAAGCTCATATGTATCTCTGGCACTTCTTTTGTAAAAAAAATCAATAAACTAAACAAAAATATTATGTCAGTTTAATGTGGTACATCTTTATTCTCATATGTATCTCTGGCACTTCTTTTGTAATAAAAATCAATAAACTAAACAAAAATATTATGTCAGTTTAATGTGGTACATCTTTATTTGTTTGTCTCTTTTCAGCATTTTAATTTGACAATATAACTAAATTTAAATTTTTGGTAATACTTTATTTTGATGGTCCCTTTTGAACATTCTGTTGACAAAAAGTAATGTTGCACCTATATGTCTACTAACTCTCATCAGAGTATTAGTAGACTGTTTACTTCATATCTGCTAACTCTTTATTGTCATGGTCTCATAACAGACATTCTACTAATCTATAAGTAACTTTGCAAGTCCGTGTCACCTTATTCTAACCCTAACCCTACCAGTCTACTAATACTCTACTAATACTTTAATGAGAGTTAGTAGACATGTAGGTGCAACGTTACTTATAGTCAACAGAATGTGTTAAAGGGACCATCAAAATAAAGTGAAACCTAATTTTTATTATTGGGGCACCACTGTAAGTTTGCCAAGGCCCCCCTAGCGGGCTCTGGCCCCCTGGTTGAAAACCACTTTAGTAGAGAATGCCGCTAGCAATTCCAAGGCCATGGATTTCCCAGGGAATGCACAAACTGATAAAATGTATACCATAAATGCAATGTTAAGTAATCTGTATAAAAGTGTCTGCCAAATGCATAAATATCAATGTAAATGTGTAACCTGCCAGGAAGAGGTCAGCTTCACACCAGTAGCACTCATCTTCATCACAGCTGACACAGTCATGCTCACAGGATACACAGCTCATGGTCTCCTCCACTGTGTATGTCTTAGCAGGACAGGGCTTATAGCAGCCCTCTTCAAACCTGTGCAACAAAGAGCATGTCAGTCACATCTCAGAGCGGCACACATCTGAAAATTAACTTTCTGAAAGTTTGATTCTGTCTTTTACACATTCATTTCAGCAGACAGTTCTGTTACATCATTTAAATGTTTCTTACTTGTAATATCCACCAATGCAGGACAGACAGTGTTTGGGATTATCTGCAAAGTGAAGGAACTTTAAATTATGCAGAAACGTCTGTGTGGTCAACTCAGTACAGTTTACAGTTTACTTGTTTAGATTTACTAAAGAAATGTATTTGAAAGTCTGAAGAGCACATGGCAAACAAACCCAAACATCAGCCATGTGCTCCACTTCAAAACTAGCCCCAAGTATGAGCAATAGTAATACTATTATTTGCTTTAACTGATAAAACACAGAACAGATGGAATGCTGAACTTACAGAGAACACACGTATTACAGCCCTCTTCACATGACATGCAGTCATCATATTCTGGGTCTTCCACCTCCCCTAAAACACACACATAAATTAGTTAAATGCATTGACTGAAGTTTGTCCTGAAAGTGCAAAATAATAAAATTTTGTTGCTTTGCAGCCTGAAATGAAGACGGACACAGTTTTTGTTTTATCCAGCTGTATTTACAGGTGCATCTTAATAAATTAGAATGTCATGGAAAAGTTCATTTATTTCAGTAATTCAACTCAAATTGTGAAACTCGTGTATTAAATAAATTCAGTGCACACGGACTGAAGTAGTTTAAGTCTTTGGTTATTTTAATTGTGATGATTTTGTCTCACATTTAACAAAAACCCACCAATCCACTATCTCAACAAATTAGAATATGGTGACATGCCAATCAGCTAATCAACTCAAAACGCCTGCAAAGGTTTCCTGAGCCTTCAAAATGGTCTCTCAGTTTGGTTCACTAGGCTACACAATCATGGGGAAGACTGCTGATCTGACAGTTGTCCAGAAGACAATCATTGACACCCTTCACAAGGAGGGTAAGCCACAAACATTCATTGCCAAAGAAGCTGGCTGTTCACAGAGTGCTGTATCCAAGCATGTTAACAGAAAGTTGAGTGGAAGGAAAAAGTGTGGAAGAAAAAGATGCTAAACCAACCAAGAGAACCGCACCTTATGAGGATTGTCTGTTGAGGAAAATGTTTTTTTATTGGTCTTATGAAGTATTCTAATTTGTTGAGATAGTGAATTGGTGGGTTTTTGTTAAATGTGAGTCAAAATCATCACAATTAAAAGAACCAAAGACTTAAACTACTTCAGTCTGTGTGCATTGAATTTATTTAATACACAAGTTTCACAATTTGAGTTGAATTACTGAAATAAATGAACTTTTCCACAACATTCTAATTTATTGAGATGCACCTGTACTCAGCGCAACTTACAACATAAAAGTGAAAGACATAACATGTCAGGAGTTGGAAAAAGGATCACCGCCTCCTAAAAATGACTTATAAACCCAATCAGGTGTAGCTAATCACCTTCTCAATGGCACAAAAAGCCATTTGAATTTCAACTGTGATCAGCTGTGGTCATTTTGATCAGCTCAGCATGAAAAGAGCTTCCTAGATAATTTCAGTCCTTGGTAGTGCAACTGAAGCAAACAATCAACTATGGGTGGCAAGGCACTGTCAAAAGATCTCCAGGATAAAGTTGTGGACAGGCACAAGTCAGGAGATGGATACAAAAAAATACAAAATTATTCAAAGGCTTTATCAATGCCAAGAGGCACAGTGAAGTCTGTTATTAAGAAGTGGAAGGTATTTGGTACAACACAGGACGTCGCTCCAAACTGGATGAAAGAGCTAGGAAGAAACTGGTCAGAGAGGTTACCAAGAGGCCTACAGCAACTCTGAAGCAGCTGCAGGAATTTATGACAAAGAGTGGTCATTGTGTGCATGTGACAACAATATCACACATTCTCCACAAATGTGGCTTGTATGGGAGGGTTGCAAGAAAAAAAGATAATCCTCAAGAAAGGCCACATGCAGACACAACCGAGCTTTGCCAAAACACACCTTGAAGATTCTGAGGCAGATGAGATTAAAAGCAGCAATCCTACAGTAAAATATGGAGGTGTTTCTCTGCAGCAGGGACTGGAGCACTTGTCAGGACAGAAGAAAAAATTAATAGGGCAAAATACCATCAAATTCATGAGGAAAATCTGCTGCCCTCTGCCAGAAAGTCATCCAACATAACAATGACCCAAAGCACACAGCAAAACTGAGCACACAGTGATTGAAGATGAATGTCCTTGCATGGCCTAGTCAGAGTCCAGACTTAAACCCCACTGAAAATCTGTGGAATGACTTGAAGACTGCAGTCCACAAACAGTCACCATCAAATTGAACTGAACTCGAGCAGTTCTGCAAAGAAGAGTGGGCAAATATTGCAAAGTCTAGATGTGGAAAGTTAGTAGACACATATCCCAACAGACTAGAGGCTGTAATTAAAGCAAAAGGTGGTTCAACAAAATACTCACACAAGGGGGTGATCCTTTTTCCAACTGAGTTATTCTGTTTTTTTTTCTAACAGGTTGGTGATATATCTTTCACTTAAAGGTCCCACTTTATATTAAGTGGCCCTAATACCTGTGTACTTACATAGTAACTAGATGTGTTCATAGTATGTAACCACAGTGTAAGTACACATTGCTACATAGTATCTACAGCTGTGATGTTTGTGTAACTACACATACTGTATGTAACAATCCACTGAGTGGTAATGAAAGTACAAATGTGTAACAGGACTAACAGCGCTTTTTGGTAAAGATAGTGTTACACTTTATATTAAGTAAACAATTCCTATGGCTTTACCATGTAATTACTCTGATGTTACACAGCACCGGCCAGTAAGTTAGGCTTTACATATAAATTGTGGTTGGTGTCCAGAATGTTACACTTTATATTAAGTGGACCGTTCCTGAGGAGTTACCATGTAAGTACACTGCTATTACAGTGGTGCACCAACTCCACCAACTTGAGATCCAACTCCTCCCACTTTACATATCCCTAAACCTACCCTATTTCCACCCCCTGGATCCCATTTCCACCCCTAAACCTACCCATCTCCACCCCTTGGATTCCATTTCCACCCCTAAACCTACTCATCTCCACCTGCTGGATAAAATAGTTCAAATTACTCTTATACATATTGCTACAAAATGTAGTTATATATGTATATGTACACATCTAGTAACTATGTAAGTACACAGGTATTAGGGCCACTTAATATAAAGTGGGACCCACTTAAATGGTATAAGTTTCAAATACAGCTGCATTTCAGACTGCAAAGCAACAACATGTGATTGGGGGTGATTCTTTTCTATACCCACTGTATATATATTCATATATCCTATTACAAAAAAGAGCAACTTGGACATTGTGCTAAATATCTCTTTTGTGTTCTAATAAAACAAAAAAGCAACAAAACAAGTGACACTTGAACTGTACAGGAAGATAAAGTCAGACCTTCGCCACACTCCAGTTTATTACAGATTCCGTCGTTGAGGTAGAAGGAGTCCTCACACCTGATGCAATGTGTGGCTGAAGAACAGAGTTTGCAGTGAGAAGGGCACGACTCACATGCCTTCAGTGCTGTGTGGAAATGAGCCTGAGGACACACTTCCACACAATCGCCATGGAACAGGTACCGGTCCACCCCAAACTTATCTACAACACACAAACAAAATACATATTACACACAAAATTACCATACCATGCACACAGTTACACAAACTAGATGGTGGGACCATTGTGATGCTGCTACTTGTATTTTTTTATTTTGGTGGCTTGAAGCCAGGAATGAAATGGTGGAAATGAAAAAAATATATTTTATATTCAAAGCTAAATGTAAATTAAAATACAAGCTATAAGGTAAAATTTGCTGTAAGATGCGAGACAGTCACACTTTTTTTTAATTATCCATTTGCATCTTTTGGATTTTACTTGCTTACCACTAAACAGCATATAATTATACTATCAGACTACTGTATTAAGAAGGCCATTTTTACTGACATTTAGTGCTTGCCAAGTTTTCATTCTATACACTGGATGGAGCTCTTATAAATAAGATTAACTGGATTGTGGCAGTTGGGCATGCTAATTTAATTGAGTTATTGGGACAGCAGCCATTTGGTCTATGATGAGAAATTAATTCTGACCAGTATCACAGCTGGTACAGTTAGCAGGACCAGCATCAACACACTGAGCACAAGTGTGGTCACAGAGGTGACACTGTCCACTGGATGGGTACTTCCCATCTGAGCAGCTGACCACACATCGACCCTCATCAAGCCAACTACAAGAACAGGAAATGCACATTATTAGCAAATAACTGTACAATAAAATACAATTAAATAATTAAGATTTTTTTTAAATAATTATAATAATTAAGAGTTTTTGATGTTTTTGAAAGAAGTCTCTTATGCTCACCAAGGCAGCATTTATTTGATCAAAAACACAGTAAAATACTAATATTGTGAAACATTATTGCCATTTAAAATAATTGTTTACTATTTTAATAAAAAATGTGATTTATTCTTATGATGACAAAATATAATTTTTCAGCCTTACTCCACTATCACATGATCCTTCAGAAATTATTCTAGTTTGCTGATTTGGTGCTCAGTTATTATAAATTATTATTGGTGCTCAATTATTATATAATAATGATTCTTCCTATTATCAATGTTTAAAAAAAATGCTGCTTAATATGACAAGCAATTGTTGAAATTTTTTCTTACTGTGTGTTGGAGCAGCTGAGACAGTCCACACTTGTTGAACCTTTACATTTATGACAGGACACATCGCATGATTGATTTATTCTTATGATGACAAAATATAATTTTTCAGCCTTACTCCACTATCACATGATCCTTTAGAAATTATTCTAGTTTGCTGATTTGGTGCTCAGTTATTATAAATTATTATTGGTGCTCAATTATTATATAATAATGATTCTTCCTATTATCAATGTTTAAAAAAAATGCTGCTTAATATGACAAGCAATTGTTGAAATTTTTTCTTACTGTGTGTTGGAGCAGCTGAGACAGTCCACACTTGTTGAACCTTTACATTTATGACAGGACACATCGCATGACTGACACTCTCCACTCTCATCCTGATATTCCCCTTTAACCACAAACATAAATCAATTACAATTATATCTGAAATGTTACAACCAGTGTTGGGGGTAACGCATTACAAGTAGCACAAGTTATGTAATCAGATTACTTTTTTTCCAAGTAACTAGTAAAGTAACGCATTCGTTTATAAATTTAAATAATACATTTATTTTATTAATAAATTTATTATTTAAATTTATTATCGATATTTCACTTGTACTGTGTCGCTAAGATGCTACGGAGAAAAGTTATTTTCTCCGATAACTGAATCCTTTTTTCAATAACGCAGTGTAACTGCATGACCATTGGTTCATGCAGTGAATTAAAAACGAACCAATGACTCGGCAGCAGAGCTGCACGAGCCTATGGCAACGAAGCTATCTTCCACACAGAGAGGCTTCCCCCGTCCTCTTCACTCAGCTAGACCAGTGTCCCTCTGCCAGTGCGAGCGACCTGGTCTTGTTCGGTGGGAGTGACGATGAGCGGCCAGATGACAGCATGTCATTAGCAGCCTCGGATGCATAGGAGCTGTCAGGCTCAGTCCATGACGCTGCCCTTTGCTGTCGTCTGAACCCAGCGACGCCAAGCCTGGGATGGATGCCAAATTATTCTGTGTCCTCTCGAAAGCGGTCAAGGAGATGGGATTGAAGGGGTCTTCTCCCGAAGAGCCCACTCACAGCCGCCTGGACGAATGGTTCCTGCCAGGGCGCTGTCAAGCCCCTCCTCAGCGAGCCTCTCCGTTTTTCCTGGAGGTCCACAACGAGCTCACCAGATCGTGATGCGCCCCCTACTCAGCCCACCTGCGTGCTTTGGCTTCATCCACCCTCACCTCCGTAGATGGCGCTGAAGCAAGAGGTTACGAGAAGCTTCCTCCCTTGAATGAGTCTGTGGCTGTGCACCTCTGCCCGCCCACTGCCATCGGTTGGAAAGCGAAAGTCGCTCACCCCTCTCAGGAGTCCCTCCTTTGAGCCGCTACAATCGACCGGCCTCCGGCCCCTGCCACTGAATACCGCCCTGTTGCTAGCTTTAGCATCAGTCAAGTGACTGCAGGCGATATCTGTGAGCCCTGCCTGCCTTGATTTCGGGCCCAGCAACTCCAAGGTCGTCCTGAAGCCAAGGCATGGGTATAAACCTAAAGTGCTCTCCACTCAATTTAGAGCATAGGTTATAACTCTATTGGCGCTTCCACCCTCAGGGGATGACCAAGAGTTGAAATTTCTCTGTCCTGTCAGGGCTCTGAGAATTTATATTGAGTGTTCCGCTCCGTTTAGACAGTTGGAACAACTCTTTGTAGGCTTCGGTGGCCGTGCCAAAGGGCTTCCGGTCACGAAGCAGAGACTGTCCAAATGGATAATAGATGCTATTACTTTAGCATACTCCTCTCTGGGCCTGCAATGCCCTATAGCAGTAAGAGCCCACTCCACTAGAGGCATAGCCTCGTCCTGGGCTTGGTCTAGCAGTGTGTTCATCACAGAAATCTGTGCGGCGGCCGGCTGGGCCTCGCCGTCCACCTTTGCCAGGTTCTATAATCTGGACGTCCCAGCCTTACAGGCCCGGGTCCTTTCTGCATAGTGAACATGCACCCACCAAAGGGCAGAACCAGTTCTTAGGCTTTGCCTTATTCCTGTACGCTCTTGGCCCTACCTGAGTGCAGAGGCTGTACGGAGTCGTCCCTGGAGAGCTTACCCTGTCGAATACTTGGACTCTCTGAGCCCCTTTTGGTGCTTAAGGCGAGTTTAAATATTGGTCGTACCTCTAGCAAAGCACGGCGGGATTGTACTGGTTCCCCGTTGCATCTTACTGTACTGGTAACTAACATAACCTCCACGAGTACTGCGTAACAAGCCGTGCTGTGTAGCTGCATGACTCAGTGTCGTCGCTTCAGACGAAGTAACCTGAGGATCCTATGGCGAAATGCCTGCTTATATTCCCCATTCTGGCGGGCTCTGGCGCGCTTCATTGCCATAGGCTTGTGCAGCTCCACTGGTGAGCCATTGGTTCGTTTTTAATTCACTGCACGGACCAATGTCCGTACAGTTACACTGCGTTATTGAAAAAAGGCTTCAGTTATCAGAGAAAATGACTTTTCCCCATAGCGTCTTAGCGATGCAGTACTCGTTCCCGTATCTCTGGGAACTCAGGTTACGTTGGTAACCGAGTATGTTAATTTTTCAAAATAAGTAACGCCATGCAGTTACTTTATTTTCCCATTTATTGACTGACAGCTCTCCTGTCCCCATGTTGAGAGAAATCAGGAGTAAGTGCAGAGGCGCTTATTGGCATAACAATGATGTCATTAAAATCACAAAGCTTCAGTAAAACTTGTCAAATGATCTAAAAAAGTAGCTTATCCTCATAATGAGATCAGTAAATTCAGTCACTACATGACTATATCAGTAGCAATAAATAGCCAACATTATCTCTACTATAGATCAGATTTTTTCTTTTTGCATTTGTCGCTTTAAAGAATGTGCTTTAAAAACACAAATTTAAAACAGCCAGACAAAAACTAATCCCTAAAAATCCAAGGATCAAAAGTTCAACTAAAGCAAGCACTGATCTCTATCACGGTGACATCAAACGTGACTATTTTCACTAAAACATTAACATTTAAGCCTCTGTTAAGTCTCAACAAGAACATTTGTATGAAATTAAGTCAAAATGATTAGTAATAGCCTAAGTGAAGATGTTGAGATCTTGATAGGTCTCTTTAATGTTCTGTTGCCGTAAGTCATTTGACAATTTTATTTATTTATTTTTATTTTATTCATTTATTCGTAAATTTTGTTGGTTTGTTACATACAAAATGAAGAGAGAGCCGCCTTTTGTAATAATACCAATCAGGCCTGTTGCAGGCAGAATTGCTTGCAGTTGTCAGTCACATTAAATAAAGAGTGAGCTGTTTTAATACAATTTTTAATTCACAACACTTGAAATATTAATTTTAATTTTTTTGTAGGTAAATAAGTTAAGCAAACTTTTGAACTTTTGTTTTTGATATATGAGCCTAAAACGCAAAATTCTAAGCAATATGCATTGACTCGTTTAGTTACACTCGAAGATGATAGGGCTCTCAGGCGAGATCCCAATTCGTTGGTACGTTCCGACGTGATGTCGAACGTGACCAACTGAAAGGGATCTAGTAACTAGTACTCTGAGCAGTTTTTGAGAAGAGTAATTTGTACTTTTACTAAAGTACTGTTTTGACACCAGTACTTTTACTTGTAACTGAGTATTATTTCAGCAATGTAACAGTACTTGTACTTAAAATGATTCAAAATTATATAAGACAAGCATTAACATAATCTAAAACTATTTATTTCCTTTGAAGAACCAGGATTCCCACTGTCTTGGAAAACCTGGATATACTGCATGAGGAAGCCTAATTGTAAAAGTGTGATTTTTAGACCTGGAAAAATCATGCCAATGTATAAAATCAACTGGAAGAGACACGCAAATTACGTCATTATTTCAGCAATGTAACAGTACTTGTACTTAAAATGATTCAAAATTATATAAGACAAGCATTAACATAATCTAAAACAATTTATTTCCTTTGAAGAACCAGGATTCCCACTGTCTTGGAAAACCTGGATATACTGCATGAGGAAGCCTAATTGTAAAAGTGTGATTTTTAGACCTGGAAAAGTCATGCCAATGTATAAAATCAACTGGAAGAGACACGCAAATTACGTAGTTAAGTAGATGGGAACCCCAAAGAATATAAAAACTCCTAAAACTTCTGAAATCCTTAATTGAAATTATTTCCATTTGAATTATAATTATTTTAGTTATTTATTTTTGCCTTCGAATATTGTTGTGGACAATAAATGTGGTGGGCCTTGGAGCCAAAAAGATTGAGAACCACTGTTCTAGGGTTGAACTCAGGCATGTTGATCTGAATACATTTGGTGGGATGTCATTGATGATGTATTGCATTTTTGTGGATTGTACCAGCACATGTAGCACAGGCTGGGTGGCAGGGCTCACACGAGTCCTCCGGCTCACTGTAGTAACGGCCCACCTCACAACTCTTCTGACATCTGTTCCCCACCAGACTGAAAGAGACAGTCATCTTTCATTACAATGAAAAGACTTGGCTACATTTTGTCATGAAATTCAAATATTTTATTAAAATCTATTACCTTGTGCCATCAGAGCACTCCGTGCAAATGGAGGCTGAGGTGCATTTCATACAGTTCTCAATATTACACTTCCTACACACGTTTTCCTCTGTATGGCAAAAACATTAATAACACAAAATTAGTCGAAGGTATGTCCTAACTAATCTCTAAATAACATCAAATCTCTTGCAATATTTCTTGCTTTTTCTTTAAAGTTCATACCATAGAGGAGCTATTCTTGGTTCCGCAAAGAACCTATCAGTCAATAGTTATTAAAAGAACCATTTTTAAATAGTGTGTTAAGTGTAATGTTCTACTTAGTGTGTAAGTAGTAGTTCTTGTTATTATTATTATTATTATGAAGAACATTTTGTGCAATGGAAAAGTTCCATGGGTGTTAAAGGTTGTTTAAGGAACCATAGATGTCAAAAAAGAACCTTTATTTTAGAAGTATTATTTTTAGAAGTATAAGCCAAGTAACTGGCTTATTTTTCAGTGCTGATACAAAATCGGTGGCATCACTCTTACCATAGTAAAGATAGGAACCATCCTCACAGCTGGTCACACAGTTGTTCTTTTCCTCATTCAGATGATATCCAGATTTACAGGCTGTGCACTGATCACTGCGGCTGCCCAAACATGACTTGCAGGAGGAGTAACACTTTTTACACCTCTTCTTATCTCCCCAGTACCCGCTCGGACAATCAGACACACAGGTCCTGAAAAATGAGAGGGTGTAGTATTATCAAAAACCTTTTGAAGTAGAAAGAGAGAGAAAAAAAAAGTACAAAAGTAAAATTCTCTGACCTTGTGTTATTTTTGAACTTTAGGAAAAAGTGCAAGCAGGAAAGACATTGATGGGGTTCAGATCCTTCACAGCCATCCTCACTACACTCTGAGTCACAAGAGCCTTAAATTGAGGAGAAGGGAAATGAAAAGGTATTCCATATACAAAGGAATTATATATTTACAGTGGCACCAAGAAGTGCCCCTGTGACAAAAGAAGTGCACTTTAGCATATTTTTTTTTTTATAAAGAGTACTTATTAAGAAATAATATATTTTAAAATAATATACTTAAGTGTGAACCAAATGTAATATTTCACTCAATTACATGCTATTTACAACAACATGAAAATGTATTATAGTTTAAATTTATATTAAAAGTAATTAGTTGAACTTAAGAGTGTTATGTGACCCACTTTACTAAGACTTAAGTACATATTTTGGCTTTTGAAACTTGTCTGTCATGTACTATTTAAATATATTTGTAATCACACATTTATAATGAATAAGTTGGCAATTTGGTAAAGGTAAAATATATTAACTCTAAATGTAATATCAAATAAGACACTACAGTTAAAATGGTAATCAATTACTTTACATGCGCTTTTATAATGTTAGTCAACACATCAAAATAAGTGTACTTTAAAGCATGACAAAAGATTATTAAAATATAATGATATAAAATATACTTTAAATCTTTTTATTTGACATATTGACATATTACAAAGTGTATTTAAGTGTGTTAAGAAACATGAAAGTGTACTCTCTTTAAGTACACTTAAGTGGCTTTTTATATGATATTATCTGCAAGAACAGCTTTTTAAAAAATATATACTTTTATGACTTGACGTACACTAAGTACACATTCAACACAGTTAAGTGCACTCCTTTTTCACACGAGTGGGAAGTTAAGTGCTCTTAAAAATATATAAATGTCATTGCATTAGAAAATAAAATGACTAACCAGGTGGCATTTATTTTACAGACGAATAGCACAAGCACACTATTCAAACAAAACAATGGAGCTGATTTACATCCATAAAAAATCACTGTGTCCCAGATAGTAAAAGGTCATTTTAATATTGCTTAAATGGCCTTTGGCGATTGCACTAGATTTTTTTATGAAATTCATACATTAAGTGTCCACATAGTTCGTTGCGGCACTGTATATTGTAATTATTTTTAATTTAAATTGTATTATGTAAAGTTGTTTGGCTTATAAAGGTAAATCACCATTGTACTCCTCTGGGATGTCATCTTCAGACAGCAGCTGGGCAGAGCGGGGCTGCTCATGTCGAATGTATGGATGTGTGAGTGTTCCATAAAGCACCAGGGACCATTCAACCAGTTTCCCTAATGTAATCAACAAAGAAAAAACATTTTACTCTACATTCTATGGCAGTTGTACTTGACATTATAACATGGATGTTACCACACTATACTTTAAAGTATCTTGAAGTTGGAGTACCCATTAAATGGTGTTACATGGATATGGTAATCATGTATATCATTATATAGGTTTTTTTTTTTTAAGGTGGTGGGCACCTTGTAGTCGGCCGTTTCTCCGTGGAGATGGTGTGTCTCTGATGTCCAGGATCCAGTCTCCTGCTGGTCTTTCACCCCAGCAGTGAGTCGTCATGAATTCCCACTTAAGGAAGCCCTCGTTGGAGTGGTCATTCGGTCTGAGAGGAAATAGTCCCAGAATAATTGAAAGATAATCCTAAATAATTAGTGGGAAAATTGTGTATTTGGAGAAGTTGCTGATATTTATATGGCCAAGTAAAATTTAATTCTGATAGCTTGTAATGTAAATCAATAAGATCTTTACAACAGTATAACAGAAATGTACATACTGTAAATATCAGTTGTCACTCTATATATCCCAATATTACAGTATGTCTCAGTAGATGACATTTAAATGCTTAGTTTTATGTTCACAGCACCATAGTTTTTGTTATGTTTAAATCTTATGATTGAGAGATGTACAAATAAAGATTCCTCAAAAGCCTGATTTATCATATTTGATACTCATATTTTAACATGATTTTTCTAAAACATTATATATGGATACTAAACCTTCAGTCCAGTGTTCATCTTGAAATATTACTAACAATATAAAATGTATTACATTTACTTTATAAAACGCTAAACGCAAAAAGACACGTTTACATTTGGTGGACATTTTTTAAATTACACTAAAAGGCCTTTTACTTGCTAAACAAATAATAATTTGGAGGCCTCATAAATTTCATCAAACATGACATAGTAGGCTTTGAAGGGTGAATCATGTACTGTTTTTCAGTAAATACAGTTATTATTTTAATTCCAGTCCATCTGAGCTGGCTCAGCATATTTGTACCTGTTTGTGAGAAGCTGAGATCTGGTTCCAGAGGGTGATGTCAGTGTGACTGACAGGTCTCCACGGTGAGGATGTGTGATTGTGACACGTACAATCACATGCTCCAGATAGACCACCCGCTGCAGACGCTGAGAAGAGCAGCCTGAGGACTTAAACACTGACCTCAACACCCTCTCTGGACTGATGATCCTGAGATGCATAAATGGAGAGGAAAAAGTACCATGGCATTACTATGATATTCTTTTAAGTATCTTGGAGGACGATGTAAATACCATGGTATAAAAATATGGTAATAATGAGCAAGATTATGAGCAAACAGTTACCTGGCAGTCTGGACTACGTTTTCCTCACACATGTGTTGAGGAGGCACCTGCTTCCAGATCTCTGCTTCCTTCACCATGGCTTCAGCATCCATCAAGCCAAACCCATAAAGGTGACTAACTACACAACAGCCAATGATGACACAGTTCATTACACACTGCCAATGAAAGCATGCTTTATCTTCCCTGCAATTGCATGCTCAGTGATTAATGACTGCATCTCGTCTCACACACTATGTTTTTAAAGTATGTACCACATACTAAAAGTATGCTGTTCAACCCCCTCTGGCAGATGCTGTAACTACACCATCCAGTTCCAAAACTATTTTTCTCAATCGAAGGCCATTAAAAATGGCTGTGTATAAAATACATGCCTTTCCAAGCAACCTACTGTGGCTAAAAACCTTGAATAAATCTGAATAAAGCTTTTTTATTATTATTATTTTTGAAGGACATGGGGTGCTGGATTTTTTATTTTTTTTAGCTGTGATTCATTTTTAAGCCAAATTAAATACATGATGTTTAATAAACAGGCTCATTTTACCATCATATCCAGCTCCGTTGCTCTGCCAGTCTGAAGCACTCAGGTGACCACGACGTGAAGTTTTCACCACAATGTGCTGAACGTCCCTCCAGGTTAGAGCTGGACTGAGGACAAAGAACAAAGAAATGAGTTTATTCATCAAATGCTCAACAGGAATGACAGTAAATATTTTATCCTACAGCGTGATTGGCTCAATAAACCTGTATGTGAAACAGATCCCATGAGCAATGATGGCAGAATTCAGCTCTGATCGAATCTGAACCAATGGAAAGAGTTAAAGTTCTGCAATGAGGTGATCCAAGCTATGTGTTTTACTCTTGCCAGTTGGAAGATGTTTAGGCTTAAGATCGACGCATTTGATTTGACCACAAAGCACTTGCCAGATCTAACAGATAGAGGACTCCATCTAACAGGCGGAGCATAAACCATGACTGCTTACTTTGCCTCCAACGTGAGAGCGATGATTCCTGCAGCCATAGGGGCTGATGCTGAAGTGCCAGAGTGCTCATCAGTGCAACGCTGCCTCAAATCAGTTGTCACCTGAAAACCCATATATGCATGGAACCAGTGAGGAAAAACTAACAATTTTTGACAAAGTATCAAACAAATACACAATGATTGACTCACAACGCCTAAACTGTGACTGTCTCCACTGCTGTAAGTGGTGGCCAAAGTAGAGGAGCACTCCTCCAGGTACCACGGCTTTCGGCCACTCTGAGTGGTGCTGCCCACTGAGATGGTGTAAATGCTGTTGGTGTAACCATCACATGAGCAGTGGTCTTGACTCTGCCCACCATTTCCTGATGCCCACACAAAGATGGAGCCACGGCCCTTTCTGCCCTGAGATGCAAAGAGGAATATATATATATATATATATATATATATATATATATATATATATATATATATATATATATAACAAAAAAATAAAAAAAAACTCTGAGTGGTGCTGCCCACTGAGATGGTGTAAATGCTGTTGGTGTAACCATCACATGAGCAGTGGTCTTGACTCTGCCCACCATTTCACCATTTCCTCACAAAGATGGAGCCACGGCCCTTTCTGCCCTGAGATGCAAAGAGGAATATATATATATATATATATATATATATATATATACATATTACGATAAAATATAAAAACTATTAACACTCTGGTGTCAAGCAAAAATACAATTTAAGCAATTTTTTAGCCATGATACATCCATGTACACACAACTCATTACCAACTGCAATTACCAAAACAATGTTCCTCTGCAAATAACCTCTGAATATAAACTCCAGTGGCAAAATGTTACATATTTTAGCTTTAAGTGCAATAGTAAAAATATGTTGTTACTTTCCACAGCTGGTGTAGAGAGTCTACTATTGGTCTTTGGGTCTTGTACGGTCTGGTCTTGATTCAAACTGCCCTATACTGCTCAAACACACACTA
This sequence comes from Sinocyclocheilus grahami, assembly GCF_001515645.1. NCBI lineage: Eukaryota > Metazoa > Chordata > Actinopteri > Cypriniformes > Cyprinidae > Sinocyclocheilus > Sinocyclocheilus grahami. Next base: position 1,130,723 of record NW_015505391.1, on the reverse strand, counting down.
ACTTTGCGAATGCCCTTCTCCAGAACGAGCCGGGCAAGAGGGCCGGGGCCATCTACTGTTCTGCCATCATCATCTGGACCCCAACTGGAGCTGTAGATGTCAATATACTGCTGTTTCAGACTCAGAGATTGGGCTTCCACCATATCAGTCATATCCCCATCCAGCATACGCACACCTACAGGGAGGAGAGATTGGGAAACACAGCTTCATAAATATCAATAACAGGCTGTTTCAAATACCATATTACATACTACCAGTACTAAATGATTATTGTTGCATAAATCATATAGGCAGTATATAGTCTACCAAACATAGCCATAGAGACATATGTATACAAACATAAACAAACACTTCTGATAACTCACCACCAATTTTTGCATTGTAGGCAATTCCGACAATGCAGAGGGAATTGTTCGCAGAGGCAGCTACCACACCAGCACATCTTGTCCCATGTCTTACATGAAATCACAAAGAAATGGAAAACCGAATTTTTGTCTAGAGGACTTAATTTTTTTAAATGTATTTAAATTGAAAATATGTGGAGACTAAGTGAAAGGGGAGTAAGACTGAGTCACAGTGGAAATTAACTAACTTATTTTCATTGGTTGCATCATAATGTGGTGTTGGATCGGGATCGTTGCTGTTGACATCATAGCTGGCTCTTGCATCCTTATAAAGATAGAATGACACATTAAAGGGACAGTTTGCCCAAAAATGAAAAATTCTGTCATCATTTATTCACCCTCCACTTGTTCCAATCCTAGATGATCTTCTTTCTTCTGCTGAACACAAAATAAGTTATTTTGAAGACTGTTGGTAACTAAACAGTTGACAGTTGTTATTGACTTCCATAGTATTTTTTTTCCATACTATGGAAGTCAATGGCTACCGTCAACTGTTTGGTTACCAACATTCTTCAAAATAACTTATTTTGTGTTCAGCAGAAGAAAGAAGCTCATATAACATTCTTCAGAATATATTTTGTGTGTGTGTGTGTGTGTGTGAGTGAGTGAGTGAGTGAGTGAGTGTTTGTGTGTGTGTGTGTGTGTGTGTGTGTGTTCATATGCAGAAATTCATACAGGTGTGGAACAACATGAGGGTGAGTACATGATGACAGAATTTTCAATTTTGGGTGAACTATCCCTTTAATAACATCTGTTATATTAACAACATATAAACAGTCCTTCCTATTTTGAATATCTTACTCTCAGTTTTAAATAATCAAAATTATTGACAGGCCAATATACTGCCAATTATTCAGCCAGTATTTGAGATTACTGACATTGATGAGTTTTATTTATTTATTACAAACATACAGTATATCAGATTGTATGAGTCACTCATCTCTCACTTGAGTAATCCTAAAGTCTGAAGTGTAAACCTTAAATGATGTACACAACCCAATTTATTTCCATTATTAAATTTTTATGAGATTTCTACATGCAGATATCTAATTTTTAATTTCTTGAGATTTGTTATTTCTTCTCAGATAATCTCAAAGCACTTACATAGTTCTGTTTTAGATCTGGATGCTGTCTTTCTATACCATCATCCAGAATGGAAACAACAACCCCTTTCCCAGTGTAGCCCCTACGCCAGGCGGCCTGAATGTTCATGTCGGTCAAGCAGTTGTGATCACAGTGCTATGGAACAGAAGGCAAACATAACATGTTTTAGCATGCTTTTATCCATCTCAGATTATCACTTAATTCAAATAATTGCATTAAATGTAATGCAATATATATACTTTAAATATATTTAAAGGGTCATATGATGCGATTTCAATTTTTCTTTTCTCTTTGGAGTGTTACAAGCTCTTGGTGCATAAAGAAGATCTATAAAGTTGCAAAGACTAAAGTCTCAAATCCAAAGAGATATTCTTTATAAAAGTTAAGACTCGTCCACGCCCTCCTAAAACGCCTCGTTTAAACACGCCCCCACATGTCTATGTCATGATGTGGGAAGATTTGCATAACACCGCCCAAATGTTCACGCAAAGAAAGAAGGCATAACTTTGATTCTCGCTGTAGTATTGTTGTTGCCGCCGCTGCCATGTCGTGGAGACGCTGTGTGTTTCGTTATGAAAGCAGAAATACTTTGTTTGGCCTTCCAAAAGAGCACACAACTAGAAATCAGTGGTTCAGTTGTATTTACAACACTGTTCCGGAACAATTCAAACCAAATATTCAGATGTGTGCAGCGCATTTTATGGAGGACGAGGACTGTTTCCTGGGACAGTAGCCTACAATGCCAGTGTCTGTTTCTATAAAGTGTGGCAATTTCAACTTTGCAAGGACAGTCTGGCGCTTCTGACTCACGGCTTGTAAGTATGTTTTCATATTTAAAGAATTTGCCACTGACGATTCAAAAGCGAGTTTTGAGCAGTATAGAGTAGCGCTTGTTGTTTGTCGTTTCTCCAATCACAAATGCAGACAGGGTTTTATGTTTCCGCAGCACGATACGCAACGCAACGCGTAAAAAGACAGTTTAAGTCATTATAATCCGTAATTATGTCCCCACTGGATGCAACAAATGCCTCGTTTATAATGGGTTTTAATGTTTTTGTCTCGTCGCTCCAGACTGACAGGGCATCACAGTATGGTAAGGGGCGCAACATTTCCGTCACACGCTTGAGGTATTCGGCCAATCACAACGCACTGGATAGCTGGCCAATCAGAGCACACCTCGCTTTTCAGACCGATGAGCTTTGTGAAAATCGACACGTTTCAGAAAGGCAGGGCATAGAGGAGAAACAATAATGAACATTATGTTAACCTTAAACCATTAACACATTGCATTACACCAAATACACCAAATAATTTATTTTTAGCAACGTCATATGACCCCTTTAACTATATTGTTTCCATAAAGGTACTCTTTTTAAAAGTATGCAAGGGATATTTCAATATGATATAACACTTCTGAACATATTACTTTAGTTTAGTATTGTTCAGTTTATTAATGTCTTTTAACTGAATATAACATTTCTGATTGTAATGTGTTGCATACTAACAATATACCACATGTTGTCCCATTCAGGGTCATTGAAGCTGGCAGCATGGGTTTGGTCCATTGTGTCAGTTCTTTTTACTCTCTTCTGAACCATCTGTTGCTGGATCCACTTCACCTTTAGCATTAGAACATATTTATGATGTGCTGCTGAATACATATCATGCTTCGCAAACCACAGTGAATTAAATGAAATATTAATTAAGTGCAATTATCATTGTCTCATTTAGTTTTGGCCAAGTTTAAGGATGCATCCATGTGGTTTGGTGTACCGCTCTCTTAATCTGTTTTGGTAAGTGTGTGTGGTGTTTATAGGGTGGTGTAGTCTAACTTGTTAACTATTCAGTGGTGTCTCAGTGACTGAAGGTATATGATCCTTGTACCTTGGTCTCCGTGGCGATGAGACTGTGGTTTCCTCTGCTTTTAATTGTGGACCGTTTGATAATGCTGCTGTGCTGGAACTGGTAATGGTCTACTAGCCCACCTATCTGCAGTGACACAAGGGGAAGAAGATTGTGTTTTATATATACAGGCGCTGCTCAAGTGTGACTGACAGAGATATAAATTATGTATTCATCCCTGACGTATGCCTTTGAAACAACAAACGGGTTATCCAACACCGCTGATAGACTTACCATCAGAGGCAACCTGAGCTACCACTGAACGATTCAGCAGAGCTTAAACTTTGGCTGCTGATTACTCTTTGACACCCTGTGCCTTGACATTATAATGTTGGCCGAAGCCATACCAGATTTAACCGGAACTAAACAGCCCCACTGTGGACGGCAGTTACACATTCCATTTGACTCAGTAGAGGAAGCCAGTATCTACATGTAACCAAAGACAACATGTGCGTAATTAGACAAAGCACACAGAGCAGGAAACCCAAATAGTGACCATGGGCCAAAGAAATCCCATGATGCATTGCACAACAAACCACTGGGATTAAAACTGGCCTAAAAGTGACACTACACACTCTAAAAAATGCGGGGTTAAATATAACCCAGCACTGGGTTAAAAAGGGACAAACCCAGCTATTGGGTTGTTTTGACCCAGCGGTTGGGTTGTTTTGAAAAACCCAACCGCTGGGTCAAAACAACCCAATAGCTGGGTCAAAACATCCCAATAGCTGGGTTTGTCCCTTTTTAACCCAGCGCTGGGTTATATTTAACACAGCATTTTTTAGAGCGCAGGAATATTCCAAGCTCTACTCACAGCATCTTTTGAAACAATTTTATTTGTATGTTTTTGAAAGAAGTCTCTTATGCTTATCAAGGCACTCCCTTTTGATGGCAAAACTGAATTTTCAGCAGCCATTACTCCAGTCTTGTCCTTGCTAAATAAAAGTATTTAAAAAAAAAAAAACAGTACTGAACCCAAACGTTTGAACTGTAGTATATGTGTTGACAGTTTTACATTTTACACAGTTTTACTGTACATTAGCCTGACTTATAGACTAGTTTCCATTTCAAATGCATTCCTATACACAACTTTGTTCCTGTTTTTTTCTCTAATTTTAAACTCAAATATTAAATTAAGTGAAAATTACATTTAAAAATCTTGAGTGTCATTTAAAAATTAGTGTCCTGTCTCATTAAATTATATCTCTTAAATTTACAATTGTTATATTTATTTGCACAGTAAGTTCCTTACTTATTTTCTCTCCGAGGAGACAAAAGAAAGTGTGCCAGTTGGTTTACTGAAGTAGGGTATAAGATGCCAACGAGTTTAGGAGCTCGTCTTGCATGGTTAAACACATTTATTATACAAGAGCCAGTGACCCAGAGACATGGGCTCGGTAAGAATGAAAGGCTAATTTGAAAGAAGACAAATTCTAGGAACAAGGACTAGAGTTTGTGTTTGCACAGAATGTGTTCATAAGAATATGAGTTTGTCTATGAAGTTTTATCATGGCAATAATTGGACCTGGTGAAACATCATCTTCTACTTTAACAGTAATTCAAGCATGACTTGAATAAAATTCCACATGGATTTGCTTTTCAATTTACCATGGTATTACCAACTGTGACCATCACTGTATCATGATGAAAAGTTACCAATTACAGTTCTGGGATCATGCAGAAAACATAAAGACACAAAAGCATCTATTTTGATAAATCACATTATGTTTTTTTATAAGCCTTTGAGATACATAAGCATTTCAATACTGGAAACACGCATTTTAAATAATTAATACAAAGTTTAAAAAATTACCAGTTTATATTGTAAAAAGGGAGACTGTCAAGCTTTTTTTTTAGATGTTAACAGATGAAACCTATTTAACTGGCAAAGCATTATTGCAGTGCACTTACCTGGCCCATGTTCACAAATCCGTATTTTTCTGCAATAAGATCAGCAGCATCAGAACCTCCAGTTATTTTAACCGCCCAGCGGTTTGTGAAGATTTTTGTCTGGACACATTGGAGTCCAATCCAAAGTAAAAATGCATATGGAAAAAGTGCTGTAGGAGACATCTTCAGACAGCTTCATGCAGAAATATTGATCTGATGACACTCCTCATTGAAAATTTCTCATTAAAAAGTGACTTGACATTGTCTATAATAGCATGGACTGTCAAATGATTGTAAAAAAGTTCCTAAAGGACCTCGTTTTACTGTGTGAGTGCTACTTCATTGTGATGGCTCCACTGCATCTGTTGCCGTGGCACATCTTCTCCAATTACAGTCCTATCAGTTTCTACAGGTGCACTGTGTGCTCGGACAGCAAACAGGAAACACTGGGAACACTGGATAATAGGCCTAACATCCATTCATGACATTATTATATTAAACAGCATTGGATCAATGTGCTTTTTAATATTATTTGCTTGCTGTATATTTAGCCAAATGCTTATTTGTATTTATTTTTTCCTATTTGTTATTTCTTTTCTCTTTTCTTATATATTTAGTTTTACATATAATTGTTGATGCCTTCTATGTAAACATTGTGTATAAATATAATTACCTTCAAGTAATCTAAAACCGTGTTTCTGAATTGATCGATTTTATTCACGTTAACTCAAGAACTGAATCAATATCAAGAATAAACCTCAATGCATTGGGTTACACCAAAATATGTGGTCAGATCAGGAAGAAATAGCTCCTTATGGCAACAACAACTGTATGTTTTCAGTGACAGTATACATTCAAATGTCAAAAACTTTGAGAATCATACAGCTTGCTTGCACAAATATAGATATGTAGATGTAGAATTTTTTTTTTTCTCAATTAATTAATGATGTTACTTTAAAGTATCCTGAGACACTTAAACCACATGCCTTTGAGTGTACTGGCCAAAGAAAAAATATTACACAATGAGTTGCACAACGAGTTTTAATGAAACACTCCTAAAGAGCCACACCCTGAGGAGATTAGACGTTTACACGGGTCATGAATACACCCATGTAATGAACAGATGTGTTTAGCATGATCCAGTTGAATGAAGATATTTATTGTTGTCTACGGAGTCCCACAGAGTGCCAGCACGATCTTCTCATAATCCCCTTTTGTTTCTTTCTGTAAAAACAAAGAAGCCACTTTTCATTGAGGTTTTAAATACGAGTGATCTAAGAACGCGAAATTAAATGCAGATCACACTTTTCAGATCACCCATTATGAGTTACACATACTCACCAGAAGGTCTTCCTGAAGGCTTTTGCCATACATCCTCTTGTACTCTTGCATGATTTTCAGCAGGTCAATTTCTGAACGACTCACAAGGATTCTAGTCAGCGTGTCAGTGTCGGTTCCCAGTCCCTATAAAGCAAGACCATATTAGAGTTTATTTGATTTGATGACGTGACTGAATTCTGTTGGCAGCTATTTTTGTTGGTTTGTCCATTTGTTAATAACAGGATAAGTTAGCACTTGTACCAAAGAAAATGTTAAACTTCTCAATCTTTGTAATGCAGTTATAATGGTATTAGTTGAGATGCCAAATCTGACCAGTTATTTGTGAAAATGCAAATTTGCTTAATATAGTGATAAATAGATTTGAACAAAGTCTTCTTCATCAAGATGTTGACACCCTGATTGCTATCCTTTAGACCAGAAAAAAAGTCATTTTAAAGTCTTCAGAAATTGGGTTCTAGCCTCTTTGATCATTGGAGCAGATAAAAAAACAACACAGAAATTCTCTGAAAAAAATCGATCAAATGGAATACATTTCATGAATTTCTCTGCAACTTTACCTTCATAGCCAGTTTGAGCCTTTCTGCAAAGTAGGCATGTTTGTTCAAAGCACTTTTCACTAAAACATGAAAAAGACAGTAAGAACATTGTTAATGCAAACACAAACAAACAAACAAACAAATTAATTAATTCCTTTAATTATAATAATTCTTCTTCTTCTTATTAATTATAATTATAAATGAATTTGAACAATGTTCAATATTTTTTTTACATAAATTTAGTTAATCTTGGATATTTGTACCTAACCTAAGTTTTTGTGTGTGAGAATGAAACCACCCTCAACGAAACCACCCTCAACACGCACAGCTGGAAAAACAGGCCTGTCTTTTGAAAAAGTTTTAATAGAGCTGCCTTCATTCATATGGCCACTGAAGCATTTAAAACGACTATTTCTCTTTCACACACCCACACAGACTTAAATTAAGTCTTATATATTTACCCAGGGTCATCAGGCAGTCTTCAAAGTTTCCACTCAGCTCACCCTCAAGATCTTTGGCCAAACCGTCTTTGCTGAATTGGCCATAATATTGTAAAACTGTAGATTTTAAACAACACTGTTAGTGCCTCAAAGAACCAAAATGGCATATCATAGAAATCAACTATCTCTGAAGAGGAATCAGAGTTCTCCACTTACTTTTGCACAACTGAGCTTCACTCCTGTTTGTGAGGATGTCAATCAGAACAGAGCAAACAGTGCCAATCCGATTCTCTCCTGCTTCAAAAAGAGCCTGAAACAACAACATAGCAAAGTCAGAGACAGTCAGTATCTACATTAGGTAACTCTTTAGAATAATGGTCCGTGGTTAACAAGTATGCAGGAAGTAATAGGTAGTGCTACATGAACACTGAACCTTATACTATTACCTAATATGGAAGCAAGATTAACTAAGCAGTAAGTAATAGCAAATTTAGGACAAAGGTAGTTCCTTATTAGGTATTTGATAATTACTAATTAGAAACATCCTCATTGAAAACTACTTGCAAACTATGACCAATTAATAAAGAATAAACGATTAATTATTAATCATAACAGTAACATGTCTAAAAAAGTGAACAATTTTCTTTTTAAAATTCTTAACATGGTCATAAAATGTCTTTTTCAGAATCTTGCGCCTCAAATGGGTTCTTCGTGGAAACTAATTTATGAATATTATATCCCCCCAAATATGGCTACAGGTTGAGATTGTGACTACTGCTCTTACCGAATGATGGACGTATGTTCTCTGTTTATTTCAAACTTAGACATAGAATAATAATAATAATGGTAATTTGCATTAAATGTAAATAATTCAAAAGTGATGCTGAAATTATTTCACTATTATGATCTTTTCAGTGTCAGTTCAATATGTCTCTGACTCTAAAAGACCTACCTTTAGTGACAGTATCCTGGGGAGGACTTCTCTTTAGGATATAAATATAAACCATGATGTTCTCGTCAAAAACAATTTGCATCCTTAATGAAGACATTGACTGCATTTATATTACGTTAAGCACAAAACCACATCTTCCAGATTATAATGTCTGTTGGAATATCACTAGTGCCTCGCAGAAATGCATGGCTGTAGATGTATGTGTCAGATATAAAATACATTAAAATATAATATATATATACTCAATAATTATATATATATATATATATATATATACAGTATATATATATATACTCAATAATACTCATAATTACTCAAGCGTTACCTTATCAGCCCACTTGAGTAATTAGTGAGGGGTTAACTTGTTAACGTGTTTTTCACTTTAAAATCATGGTCCAGATAACTAGTAATTCCTGCGGGCCAACAAGGTAACGCTTGAGTGATTCGTTTATAGGCATGTTATTATTGTGATTAGTAATTAATTGGTTATTCTTTATTAATTGGTCATAGTTCGCAAGTAGTTCTAGCAAGATTAACTAAGCAGTAAGTAATAGCAAATTTAGGACAAAGGTAGTTCCTTATTAGGTATTTGATAATTACTAATTAGAAACATCCTCATTGAAAACTACTTGCAAACTATGACCAATTAATAAAGAATAAACGATTAATTATTAATCATAACAGTAACATGTCTAAAAAAGTGAACAATTTTCTTTTTAAAATTCTTAACATGGTCATAAAATGTCTTTTTCAGAATCTTGCGCCTCAAATGGGTTCTTCGTGGAAACTAATTTATGAATATTATATCCCCCCAAATATGGCTACAGGTTGAGATTGTGACTACTGCTCTTACCGAATGATGGACGTATGTTCTCTGTTTATTTCAAACTTAGACATAGAATAATAATAATAATGGTAATTTGCATTAAATGTAAATAATTCAAAAGTGATGCTGAAATTATTTCACTATTATGATCTTTTCAGTGTCAGTTCAATATGTCTCTGACTCTAAAAGACCTACCTTTAGTGACAGTATCCTGGGGAGGACTTCTCTTTAGGATATAAATATAAACCATGATGTTCTCGTCAAAAACAATTTGCATCCTTAATGAAGACATTGACTGCATTTATATTACGTTAAGCACAAAACCACATCTTCCAGATTATAATGTCTGTTGGAATATCACTAGTGCCTCGCAGAAATGCATGGCTGTAGATGTATGTGTCAGATATAAAATACATTAAAATATAATATATATATACTCAATAATTATATATATATATATATATATATATACAGTATATATATATATACTCAATAATACTCATAATTACTCAAGCGTTACCTTATCAGCCCACTTGAGTAATTAGTGAGGGGTTAACTTGTTAACGTGTTTTTCACTTTAAAATCATGGTCCAGATAACTAGTAATTCCTGCGGGCCAACAAGGTAACGCTTGAGTGATTCGTTTATAGGCATGTTATTATTGTGATTAGTAATTAATTGGTTATTCTTTATTAATTGGTCATAGTTCGCAAGTAGTTCTTAATGAAGATATATTATTAGTTGATAGTAATTATCAAAACCTAATAAGGAACAACCTTTGTCCTAAATTTGCTATTACTTACTGCTTAGTTAATCTTGCTTCCATATTAGTTAATAGTATTAAGTTCTGTGTTAAAGGGACCTTACGCTACGCCTACGTCATCCGCCGGAATGAACACGCGTACGACAGTTAGCGGAAGCTAAAGATTATGGTCTATAAAGTTTTAAATATGGATATTTTTTTTACAAAAACGCATTGATTCGCTTCAGGAGAATCAATGCGTTATTCACCCCCCAGAGCAGTGCGAGACACTTTTTTTTATTATGGATGGAGGCGTTTTATTGGACTTCTTTTGGACTATTGACAAGAAACACCCACTCACTGCCATTATAAAGCTGGGAAGAGCCAGGATTTTTTTTTTTATATAACTCCGATTGGATTCGTCTGAAAGAAGAAAGTCATATACACCTAGGATGGCTTGAGGGTGAGTAAATTATGGGGTAATTTTCATTTTTGGGTGAACTATCCCTTTAATATAGTACTACCTATTGCTTTCTGCATGGTTACTTGTTAACAACGGATCATTATTCTAAAGTGTTACCCGTTGTTTGTTTCCATTTATAATGCTTATTACATGGCTTTGTGCAAAACTTGATTATGTTGGGTCAAACATTGAGTGGTCAGATAGTTTTTTAATGACTGCAAAATTATATAATGGACCACTGTCCATAGCAACACATGAAAATGGAAACGCTGATCTGAAGAACAACAAATCAGTAAGCCTAAGTACAGAGTTGAGATTTTGCAGTAATGACCAGCTGACAAACATCACTGGCTATAGAGTAAGTGAAGAATCTTTACCTTTGCATCACTCTTAGCCATTCCATCATCAATGTTACGGTCTTCACTCCTGGTAGCCTGAAGTTATTAGATATTGATTAGCAATATGTCATCATCTATCTATTCAATACACATAAAATATTATTTTCTTGTTCTCTAACAAAACTGTCACTGAGCTGTTATTTTTGTACCTTGCAAAGGGCAAGCAGGGTAGTCTCGAGATCTCCTTTAATGTCACTTTTAATATTTTCCTCCAGCAGCTCTCCATAGACTGTACAACAGAAAGAGGTTAGCAGCTACCTCTGCTTTTAGGAAGAACATGTACAGTATGCTTGTAAATCTTTCTTGTTACCTTCTTTGTAAGAATTCTTCAATGCTGTAATCTCCTTGTTTGACCTGGTCCCCAGAATTTCATTTAGGACGGCCTCACTTGTCCCAGCACCCTGATTATCACATTTTGTGAATGACATTTTAGTGTTAGTAAGTAGATTTAAGTATTTAGTAAGGCTTTGAATAAAATCAACACACACACACACACACACACACACACACACACACACACACACACACACACACACATATATATATATATATATATATATATATATATATATATAAGAATATTGCATATATTGCAATAAGAACAGTTACAAGTTGTACCTTCATGGCTCTTTTCATTTCAAAAGCATCATACTCGGGAGGAGTCAGCAGCAAGGCCAGGACCACTTCCTCAAAATCTGACTTCAGAGCTTTTTTCAAGTCAGCTGCCAGATCCTGAGGATTAATAAATTAACATTAAATTAATAAAAAGCTATTAGTACAAAATAACACAAAAAAACAACAACTTGGAATTGACTTGGACCTACAGATACTGTAAATGCCTTGGCTCACTCATCTACAGTATGTTGCTTCGTATGTCACTTTCAAGGGTTGATAAAAAAAAAACTTTAGATAGCATTAAAACCTTGGACTGTGTATGAACCCACCATTGTCATTTAGACAAGACATTTTAGACAACCATTTCAATGACCAAGAAAGCCTGAACCGAAATTGGCAGATGGCACAATATATTACTTTCACTCATTCATCTGTATTGTCCCATACTGTCATACAGTCCATACAAAAGGATTGCTAAAGTGAAAAATTTTCAATTGTTAATCTTTCATTATTTTTGGTGCATCAAAAAAAATTAGACTACGTATGAAGCCTCAGTGTTATATTTAGCGATTAACGAATGTTATTTAAGGTGGAATGGAAAGCTTCAATAAGTAACAGATGAATAAGTAACTGGATTCAATGAACACTGAATACTTAAAAAAAGGTTTTAAAGGATGTGGATATGCTTACTTTTCCTGCACTCTGCTGATAAGCTGCTTTGATCTGTTGTCTTTGTGCATTGCTCCTCTTTGCTATCACCTCCACAATAGTGGCTTCATCCACACCTTCATGAGAAGAAGACAGGGCACCTGAGCAGCTGTTTTCACATGAGCATCATTTACAGAGTAATACTGCTGGATCTTGGTATTAATGGGCAATTGCACATGAGTGCACTTGATTCCTTTTAATTAATCACTGGTAAATTAGGTCATTACAGCTGGAAGCATTATAATACAAGTTCCAACAGAGCTATATATTGGGTAAAAGTATATAAGCACTCTTCCTGCTATGACATAATTGGTGAGGTGTGTCTTCCAAACATGCAACAACACAAACAATTCATTTGCAAAACTTCTTGAGTTTCAACAGAGCATATTAAACGTGTTTAACTTTGCATTTTACCTTTGGTCTCAATGGCTTTCTTTAATTTTGCAGCATCATTCTGGGCATTAAAATTAGGATCAGCCTTGACTGTTCCAAAATATCCAGTCTCAAAAGGAGCAGGTCTAAAACCCTGAGATGAAATATATAGCAACATATAAGTACATATAATTAATGGTAGGTTTCTTTTGAGGTGTGCTTGAGTTAGTCATTACATATAGGAGACCTACCTAATGTTTTACCCACATTTGTTTGAATGACCATAATGAAGGTAATGTATTTACTTACCGTGTCATCTTTTTGTTGCTCAAATAATTTCTTTAAAAAAGCCATCTTGAGAGTTTTGAAGACACTATAAAGAACTAAGCACATGAAGAAGTTATTGCAAACATTGTCTGGATTAATATACTGTAGATTGACATATCAATTCCATTAACATCATCAATCACTTCATTATGAATATAGCATCATGAATACTTGTTGGCAATGTTAATTAGGGTAAGCTACAGACTTGCAGTTAAATGCATTTACAAACATAACTCACCTGTTCCTCTGTGAAGTTCGTAAGAGCTGATCTGAAGTGGGTAATTTCAGGAACAGAAACTGTCTTTTTATTCCTTACACACACCCATCGAAAAAAAAATTGGGCTGGGTCAAGATAGACCAGGTTGTTCTGGTTGTACCTGTCTGTAAAGCTTGTGATAATCTATCATTTAATGTGTTTGCTGTGCTCACCCCAAGTTGTAGTCTAGACCTAACACAAAACAAACCTTACATTGAAACTTGCATATGCAATGATATTGTTCACTAGATAATGCATAAGATGCAGATGCTTTAAACTGAAGTTTATTGGTTGTGGAATTTGTCTCTTTGATTATGAGAATAGAAACACAGATAAAGTCACAGTTCTCACATACTGCTAACCGATATGCTCATCGCAATGTAAAATATTGCCAGGATTACATAGTGATTTGTTACAACAACAATAATAATATACAGTTGTAATAAACTGTAATAAGCACTTGGATTTCTACTATGAAAATAGTAGTTGAAGTTGTAGCTAGGAATATTATACTGACAATAACACTTACAGTGTGCACAATGACTGACTTTTTTCCAAATTTAAATGAAACAGTTTTCATAAACCAACTATGTGGGATTAAGTTGTGCTGACATGGGTAGGTAATATAACAATGCAATGAATTTGCAGATGTTTTTCACATAATTCAGACATGTAAGAGATGATTATTGAGTGCCACAGAGAGCCAGCAGAATCTTCTCATAATCTCCACTTGTTTCCTTCTGTAAAACCAGAAAAAGGATTTATGTAGGGGCAAACCTGATTGAATTCATTGGGAAGTGACTGGATCGTGAAAAGTGACAATTTCATTCCATAGTGGATGTGAAGTAAATGGTCTCATTTTTTATTTCATGTTAGCTTCAAGCTAGTTAGTTAGAGCTTTTCAAATTATGGAGACTCACCAGAATAGCCTCCTGAAGGGTTTTGCCATACATCCTCTTAAATTCTTGAATGATTTTCAGCAGGTCAATTTCTGAACGACTCACAATGATTCTAGTCAGTGTATCAGTGTTGGTTCCTAACCCCTAGAAGTCCACATTACAGTTAAATTCATGTGAAATTTTGTAATAAATGAATATTTTAAATATCAAAAACACAACTACATGGGCATACTGAAATATACTCCATGAATTCCTTTGCAACTTTACCTTCATAGCCAGATGGAGGCTTTCTGCAAAGAAGGCAGGTTTGTTCCAAGCAGACTTCACTAAACATAAAAAATAAGAATGTTTTGAGGTTTTGGTGAAAAGCTGTTGCGTGCACACAAACAGAAGATGTGACTTCATACTGCTTGTTTTAGTTATTATTGTATCTTTGTACCTATCTTTGTGTGACAAGGGTTTGTGTGATAAGGCTGACAATACCCACTCTCGACATGCAAAGCTGGAAAAACAAGCTTCCTAAAAGCTTTGCTTTGAATAGTCTTTCTATTGCTGAAGCATTTGACATGTCTAGAATCTCTCGCACACACCCGTATACACACAGATTAAAATGAAGGCGTGTTTCTATACCCAGGGTCATCAGACAGTCTTCAAGGTTTCCATGAAGCTCACTCTCCAGTGCTTTGGCCAAACCCTCCTTGCTGTATTTGCCATAATACTGGAAAACTGCAAAAACATTTTAAATAACATTATTAGTGCCTAAAAACATAAAGTCAACTCTCTCTGAAAAATAATCATATATGTAACATTTGTATTCTGCCATAGATGTTCCACTTACTTTTACACAACTGAGCTTCACTCCTGGATGTGAGGACATTAATTAGGACAGAGCAAACAGTACCAACCCGATTCTCTCCTGCCTCAAACAGAACCTGTACAAAGCAGAGACAGTGAGTGAGTCCACCGAACAAGAAAACCAACAAGATGTCAGTAAAACAGTTTATGAACAATATGTCACATAATGTCACATTTACCACAAGAAAGACTTTCATTGTACATAAACTTGATAGTCAGCTAGAAACATAACTATAGAGAAGAGAATTTTGATAAATATGTACAAATATTTCATTCATTATAACTTACTTAACATTTCGTCTTCATTTGTAATGTATGTTTGAATAAATCTGTCATGAGAATGTACAGGGAAACTTGATATAAAAACGCAGACTTAGAAAATGTTTATATAATAAAATCATGGCATGGTGGCTTCACTTGTTACAATGTCTTGAGCAATCCAGTTCATTATTATTAGTAATTGTAGCCATTGCAGTGTGAATAGTGTCTCCTATGCCTACACTGAGTGTAATTACTCCTGGTCATAGATTTAGTTGGTGCAACAGGTGTAAATATTTATCAGAAAGCTGGACGTAGCTAAGCTGGATGTAGCTAAGCCTAGCATAGGGCTTACATCCAACTATTTTTTACATCACACTCATAACTGTACTGTTTTACTTTGTTTTACATCTAACTGGGGCAACCGGCCCCGGATATTCCCGTCCATCTTCTCTGAACTGGGCATTACAATAACTGGACCTTGCTGTCTTGAGTCTCACCTCAAAAGGCAAATCCATCAATATTTTAATTAGCTAAGTACTGGGGTGCCTCAGGGTTCAGTGCTTGGTCCCCTCTTCTTCTCAATATGCACAACTTCACTGGGCCAAATATAAAGCCACACAGCTTCTCCTATCACTGCTACATGTAGTCCCGGCCTGAAGACCGGGAAGGCTATCTAACCTTCCACTTAGACATCTGCGCCTTCAGCTTAACCTTGCAAAGAGAGAACTCTTCGTCATCTCAACAAGTCTATAAGTTAACCACAACATCAATGTACAGCCGGATTCAACAATGGTAACGGCAGTTAAGTCAGCTAAGAACTATGGATGAAGCACTTGTTCAACCAGATAATCCTCACTATCCACATCACATCCACATCTCAACAACCGCCCAGTCACTCCTCTTCACTTCCATTAACTCTGCTTAAGGCTTAATAAAGGTTAAACTAACTTCAATAGCAATAAAAACAATTCTAGTTTACTATAGAAATTCAGAATTGTAGCACTACTAAAACGGTTGTCTCCATGTGCTATCCAAAGATGCTTCAGATAAAAGTGCCTGTTAAAATAATATATGTAAATACACCAATAATCACCCTTTTTAAAGTGGTTCCACATATATCATAATATATACATTAATTTACTCAATAGGTGTAAAAAACAAAGAGTTCACAGCCCTAAACCACCCAGTTCCAAAATGAATCACAACAAAACATTTGATTAGAAGCAAAAAATATCAGAAAATCTAAAAGACAAAGGTACAAAAACTGTGTATGCAAAGCACAGCTGACGTAAAACAAGAAATGCAATAACTTGCAATTTTATGTTTCAATCAAAGATGGCAGTAGTGCACTTTTAAACAGCTACATTTTGTCTAAATGTAAGTTACTCAATATTAACTTTCATGTATAAATGTTGTATAAAAGCAATATCACACTCATAACTGTACTGTTGTACTTTTTGAGGTTGTTTAATTCAAATAGCACTGACTTACAGCTTCTACAGAAACATACACTATAGTCCATGGAGAAAATGAACGCAATATTCCAGATACCAATCCAAATTCATAACAGGTTACTGAAAATAATCATCACTAATGTGATTAAATGAGCTGATTCGTCTGAGTCTAAATCATACCCAGACGAATCAGCTCATTTAATCACATTAGTTAATGCGAGTTGTTACAGTGTTGGAGTGGAATCTGTCACAGTACCTTTGCGTCACTCTTTGCAAGCCCATCGTCAATATTATAATCTTCACTCCTGGTAGCCTGATGTTATGAGATATATATTCAGTACACATAACAGATTTAGTTTTCTTATGGTGTAACATAAATAGACTAAAGTTAAACAGTGTAATTTCTGTACCTTGCAAAGTGCAAGCAGGGTAGTCTCGAGATCTCCACTAACTTCACCTTTAATTTGTTCCTCCAGCAGCTTTCCATAGACTTTACGACAAAAAGAAGTTAGCAGCTACACACACATTTGCATTCAGGAAGTACATGTATGTATTTGGATCTGTGTTGTTACCGTCTTTAAAAGTAATTTTCATCGCTGTGATCTCCTTGTTTGATCTGGTCCCTAGAATTTCACTTAAGACAGCCTCTTTTGTCCCAAGATCCTGATTAACAATTGAATTTTAGTACAGAAATCTTTAAATAAAACATTGGATGGTTGTGAAAACTGTCACTAACAAGTATAACATAACATAATATACAGTATATATATATATATATATATATATATATATATATATATATATATATATATATACACAC
>NW_015505391.1:1105362-1112796 GCF_001515645.1 Sinocyclocheilus grahami | reverse complement strand
TATATATATATATACACACACACACACACACACACACACACACACACACACACACACACACACACACAATTATTGAGTAAAACAGCACAGCACAAAATAAAAAAGATAAAACATTGGACCTTCATGGATCTTTTCATTTCAAATGCGTCATATTCAGGGGGTGTCATCAGCAAGGCCAAGACCACTTCCTCAAAATCTGACTTCAAAGCCTTTTTCAGTGCATCTGCCAAAGGCTGAAGCATAAAAAAGTTATTTACATAATACAATATGTTGCACACACACACACACACACAATTGTTGAACTGTCAGCTATTTAGAGTTTTCCTTTAATGCATTAGAATAAAGCTGAGTATGTGACCTTATGACTTAAGAGTGCCATCTGCTGGTAAAAGCAACATCTGCTCTTGACCTTTGAAACTATTGGCATAATCATAGTTCAATCGTACTGTATTTAATGAACTATAACAATCATAGTTTTTTTAAATCCTTGGACCATGTTTAATGCATGTACATGATGCCACTGATGTGCTCGACTTCCTAATTTTGCTCGCAGTTCTATTTTGTGTCTATTTGTCATCTTTAAAACTATCTTGAAAATCTGAGTCAAAGCTTATATTTCAATTAAAAATAACTGAGGATTAATTAGAGAATTAATCAATTAACTGAAAATAACATCCTCCATCCTCACATTTACATGCAGACCACCTTTACACATTTAAACAGGCCAAAGACAAACATTGTTGGATGTGAATATGCTTACTTTTCCTGTGCTCTGCTGATAAGCTTCTTTGATCTGTTGTCTTTGTGCATTGCTCTTCTTTGCTATCAACTCCACAATAGTGGCTTCATCCACACCTTCATGAGAAGAAAACAGATGAAAGTGAGCAGCTTTTTATGATCAAACTACAGCGTAGTTCTGGTGGGTTAAAATGAGCAATTACAT
Organism: Sinocyclocheilus grahami; assembly: GCF_001515645.1. Taxonomy (NCBI): domain Eukaryota; kingdom Metazoa; phylum Chordata; class Actinopteri; order Cypriniformes; family Cyprinidae; genus Sinocyclocheilus; species Sinocyclocheilus grahami. Next base: position 1,111,853 of record NW_015505391.1, on the reverse strand, counting down.
AGTGCACATATCTCATGGTGCATAATAAGTACAACGAAAAGCCATATGTTGCAATATAACTGTGTGTTGGGGGATATGTAATTAATATAGTGCTGATTCATGACACAAGGGACAAAACATTTTGCCTGTCATTTGTTTTTAAAATAGCAACGTTTAAATTATTTGGATATGGTCACACTTTTTTTATCTGACTGTGTTGATACGCTAAGTAAAACATATTAAGTGAGTGAGTGAGGTGATTGAAATGACGTGTGGTCAAGTATGGTGACCCATACTCGGAATATGTGCTCTGCATTTAACCCATCCAAGTGCACACACACAGTAGTGAACACACACCCGGAGCAGTGGGCAGCCATATTGCTGCGGCGCCCGGTGAGCAGTTGGGGGTCCGGTGTCTTGCTCAAGGGTCTCAACTCAGTCGTGGTATTGAGGGCAGAAGAGAGTGCTGGCTATTCACTCCCCCCACCAACAATTCCTGTCGGACCTGAGACCCGAACCCGCAACCTTCTGGTTACAAGTCTGACTCTCTAACCATGATCTCTCATCTAATGAGAGAAATGCATATTTTGTGAAAATTAGTGCTGTCAAATCGATTAATCGCGATTAATATATCTGTATATACACAATACTGTATATACACATACAGTATATATTTTGAAAATATTTACATGTGTATATTTATATAATTTATATTATACATAAACATGTTTAATATATAAACAAAGTATTTTTCTTAAATATACACATGAATGTGTGTGTATTTATATACATAATAAATATACACAGTACACACACATATTATGTAAACACAAACTTTTATTTTGGATGAGATTAATTGATTTGACAGCACTAGTGAATATACAAAATCATTCCTTAATTTCAAAAACATTTATTTTGGTCATGTCACAGGCCGTTTTGTTCTAGTACTCATGAATTAGTGTCTCTGCTTCTGTGAGACTGCTTTGAGTGTATTCTATGAAAGTATTGCAGGGGTGTGTCCTCCACACCTTTACTGAGAAACATGACAACACTTGTAAAAACACATAAATTGTCATATCTAGCTTAAAATGAACACTTTTTTATCCTTTATTGAAACACATTCAAAAAAAGCATCCCTATAATAGTTCTAACATTGGTATCAGGATCATAAGAGCATTTTGTGTTTAATGTTGCATTTATCTTGATGGCTACACTGGTGAGAAAAATCCACTGAAAACTGAAAAAGCATTTGTCAAGTTTACAGAAATTTGGTTCAACCCTAAAGCACAAATAAAATGCAATGCGTAATTCAAAATATGAGTAAACACCTGTATTTACACTAACGTATTTACCTTTGGTCTCAATGGCTTTCTTCAGTTTTGCAGCATCATTTTGGGCATTAAAATTTGAATCAGCCTTGACTGTTCCAAAGTATGCAGTCCCTGCAGGACCACCTTTAAAACCCTGTGAGGGAACATATTGCAACAGCCACTGAATGTCAAACCATGGACTATGGACTTTAATATGTCATATGTCATAACAAATCACTGGGCATGTATTCATTCTATACCGTGCTGCTGTCATCATCACAAATTTTCTGGAGAAACTTCTTAAAGAATGCCATCTTTTAAACCTTTGAAAAAGCTATAGCAAACAAACAAACAAATAAATAAATTATTGCGAGATTGCGCTTATGAAAAGTCATTAACAATATATCTTTGTAAGTCATTGATTCGATGTTGAATGTTTTCGAAGAGCTGTGTTAAAATATGCTACTGATGACAACAGTAAATTCGCTGTGATATCTCACCTGTTCCCCTGGGAAGTCTGTGAGAGCTGCTCTGAATTGGATCATTTCAGGAACATAACCGGGCCTTATATTCTTTACACACATGTGCAAAAAACTAGGCTGGGCGGAGGGATTAAAACCAGGTTGTTCTGGTTGAACCCGTCTTTAGTCATTTAATGTTTGCGCTGCATTCACCTCAAACTGCAGGATTATTGGTTTGTGTAAGATGAACTGTCACAGAATATGAAGCCTAAACAAAAATGATATACATGGAATGACATTGTTCACTAGATTTAGCACAAGACCATGCACATGCTTCTATTGTCACGGTGTTACTACTGTGAGAGAGCACGGAGCGAGGAACCCAGGAGTACATCAATGCAGGAGACTTCATTTGCCATCAAAGGAACCAGGAGAAAACACACGCAGTACATGGAGACATTCACCGACGTCAACGGGTGCACATTCAGTGTACGACATTCACAATACCGGACAAAGAAACTCAACACAGGGAGCACTATTGAAACACAGGACTTGATGAGGGGAAGATGAGAAACACCTGGAGCTGGTGAAACAATAAACATAGGAAACACCTGGGACAAATAATAAACAATCAGGGAGCAGGAACAGGAAGACCAAATAGGGGCATGGAAACACATGGGGAGCGAAACACACATAAAACATGGAACAGAGTCTGACATCCATTTGGTTTTGTATGCTTCTACTCTATTCATATTATTCATGCACAATTAGTTAATCCAAAAATTCTATCATCATTTACTTATTCATTGTTTTTCCAAAAACTCAATGTGTGTTCTTTTGAGTTCCACAGAAAAAAGAAAATCACTAGAATGACATGAGAGTGAGGAAATAATGACAATTTTGGGTGAACTATCCCTTCATGGCCAAGCTATTCCTGGCTATTGTCAAGTCAAGTCAAGTCACCTTTATTTATATAGTGCTTTTAACAATACAGATTGTGTCAAAGCAACTGAACAGCATTAATTAGGAAAATAGTGTGTCAATAATGCAAAATGACAATAGTAAACACTCAATCTTCAGTTAAAGGCAGTTCATCATTTAATTCTGTGACGTCATCATCCAGCTCAGTTCAGTTTAAATAATATCTGTGCAATCAAGTCGACGATATCGCTGGAAATTAAGTGTCCCCAGACGAAACCAGCAGTTCAATTCCAGGCTGCAGCAAAGTCAGATTGTGCAGAGGACTCAACTGGTTCCTGTGGTCTTGTCCCGGTGGCCGTCTAGGAGACGAGGTCTTCACTGGGGATCTGTCCCTGGGGCTCATCTAGTTGTCCTGATCTCCGTTGACATTCAGGGCTGTAGAGGTCCTCTCTAGGTGCTGATCCACCATCTGGGATACGTACTGGAGCCGTGTGACTGCAGTGACCATCTGATCTGGATACAGACTGGATCTGGTGGCTACGGTGACCTCAGAATAAGAAAAAAACAGACTAATATTAATGTAGATGCCATTCTTCTAACGATGTAGCAAGTACATCGGGTGTAATGGGAAGTGTTCCCGATTCTGGTTGTCCTAATTAATGCAGCCTAACAATCCTTTAATGGATCTGAATATTAGAAACGTGTTAGTGTGTTATGTGTAAGCCAGGTTAAATAGATGGGTCTTTAATCTAGATTTAAACTTTAGACAGGGTGTGTCTGCCTCCCGAACAATGTTAGGTAGGCTATGTGTAATAAAGCATTACAATAATCTAACCTCGCGGTCATGAACGCATGAATTAACATTTCTGCATTTGACATTGAGAGCATAGGTCGTAATTTAGATATATTTTTTTAGATGGAAAAATGCAGTTTTACAAATGCTAGAAATGTGGCTTTCAAAGGAAAAATTGCTATCAAATAGCACACCTAGGTTCCTAACTGATGACAAAGGATTGACAGAGCAGCCACCAAGTGTTAGACATTGTTCTAAATTATTACATGCAGAGTTTTTAGGTCCTATAATTACACCTCTGTTTTTTCAGAATTTAACAGTAAGAAATTACTCGTCATGTCAAGTCAAGTCACCTTTATTTATATAGCGCTTTTAACAATACAGATTGTGTCAAAGCAACTGAACAGCATTAATTAGGAAAATAGTGTGTCAATAATGCAAAATGACAATAGTAAACACAATTTTTCAGTTAAAGGCAGTTCATCATTGAATTCAGTGATGTCATCATCCAGCTCAGTTCAGTTTAAATAGTATCTTTGCAATCATTTGCAATCAAGTCAACGATATCGCTGGAAATTTCATAAACCTTGCTTAGTCTCCTCTGGTCAGACAAAACCAGCAGTTCAATTTCAGGCTGCAGCAAAGTCACATTGTGCAGAGGAATCATCTGGTTCCTGTCATCCAGTTTTTTATATCGACTGTGCATTCCATTAGTTTTTCAAATTGGTATGTTTTGCCGGGCCGTGAAGAAATATAGAGCTGAGTATCATCAGCATAACAGTGAAAGCTAACACCATGTTTCCTGATGATATCTCCCAAGGGTAACATGTAAAGCGTGAAAAGTAACGGCCCTAGTACTGAGCCTTGAGGTACTCCATACTGCACTTGTGATCGATATGATACCTCTTCATTCACTGCTACGAATTGATGGTGGTCAGATAAGTACGATTTGAACCATGCTAATGCACTTCGCACAAAGTTTTCCAGTCTATTCAAAAGATTGATCTGGTTAATAGTGTCGAATGCAGCACTAAGATCCAATAGCAATAATAGAGAGATATAACCACAATCAGATGATAAGAGCAGGTAATTTGTAACTAATGAGAGCAGTCTCAATACTATGATATGGTCTAAATCCTGACTGGAAATCTTCACAGATACCCTTTTTCTCTAAGAAGGAATATAATTGTGAGGATACTTCCATTTCTAGTATCTTGGACAGAAAAGGGAGATTCGCGATCGGTCTGTAATTAACTAGTTCTTTGGGGTCAAGTTGTGTTTTTTTGGTGAGAGGCTTAATAACAGCCAGTTTGAAGGTTTTGGGGCCATATCCTAATGACAATGACGAATTAATAATAGTCAGAAGAGGATCTATGTCTTCTGAAAGCACCTCTTTTAGGAGCTTAGATGGAATAGGGTCTAACATACATGTTGTTGGTTTAGATTATTTAACAAGTTTATACAATTCTTCCTCTCCTTTAGTAGAGAATGAGTGGAATTGTTCCTCAGGGGATCTATAGCACACTATCTGATGCGATACTGTAGCTGACGGCTGCATGGCTTCAATTTTATCTCTAATAGTATCGATCTTGGAAGAAGTTCATAAAGTCATTACTGCTGTGCTGTTGGGAAATGTCAACACCTGTTGATGATTTATTTTTCATTAATTTAGCCACTGTATTGAATAAATACCTGGGGTTATGTTTGTTTTCTTCTAAAAGAGATGAAAAGTAATCAGATCTAGCCGTTTTTAATGCTTTTCTGTAGGCAGTAGCGGTTTTTGGCATGGGCGAACCGGGCAGCCTCCCGGGGCGGCATTTTTTTATGATACATGGGGGGTGGCACGAGCAGTTAAAAAAAAAAAATCCTCTGCGCCGCCGCCGCGAAGCGGTTTTCTATTATCTATCATTTCACTGTGTGGGGAATTGGCAAATTGGCACCCCTGCTTGTTGAGAACGTGCCGTGCACAGAAGCTGTGTGAGAAGGGGAGCGGGGCGCAGCGTGGGGGACAGTTCACCTCTGGGTCTCTCCCAAATGGAACGGACAGGGGGGGGGCCATTGTATAGAGCAATACTCTAATGGAATTAGTGGGCTAAAGTCAGTCACACCTCGACTTTCTTCCAAATAACGCACATTTCATTCATAATATTATAAATACAGGCCTATAGTTCCTGCACATTTTTGTTTTTCTGAATTGTGTGAAATGGCTAATGTAAATGGGTAATACAAAACGATTATGTGGTCCCCAAGGTGAATTGGTTTAGTCTTGACTTCTGGTCGTGAGTGACAGTGTTGGGGGGATGGGAAATCTGTTGATTGTCGAGTGTCAAATAAACACAGAGATAGACAGGAAAAGGTCAAAGCCATCAGGTGCCCAATTTAGAAAAAAAAGAAAAGAAGAGGAGAAACAAGCAAAAGATAAAGGTATGCAACTATGTTCTCTCTGTATGATTATTACGGTATCCATGTCATGAATGAAGGGCTAATGTTAATTGGTGGGTATAACTCTTAAGTTTGTTAGCCTTTTTGCTATGCTGCTTGCTATGCTTATACAACAATAATTTGGTTTTAGCTCAACAAACACGAGATCTAATTTCACCATGATATTGTGCTTTGCAACAAAACTGTTACAAGTTCAGTTATTATTTCCATCAGTTGGGTTAACGTTAGGCCCTGTAATTAGCCAACGGAATTTTCAAATCTGTGTTATTATAATTTAAATCGGACTACTTTCAAATTGTATTTCATAAACCAACATCTCAGACGTTATGTCAAAACATTATGGGGTTTCAAATCAAAAAATGACTTTCTGTTAGAGAACAGGGCATTGATTTCATACATGTCCACTGTAAAGGAGACCAGGACTTAAATCATGTTTATCAGGCATTTTGGGAGACACAACAAGTGAATAAATAAATTATACATCAATATTCCTATGACATATTAGATATTATTAAAATGTTGGGACCATGAAACCATTACAAAATAAAAGACATGGAAAACATGAACATGAAACAAAACACCACA
>NW_015505391.1:1066340-1105162 GCF_001515645.1 Sinocyclocheilus grahami | reverse complement strand
CAGTGAGTTTGTGAACGGCCTCCGTGGCCGTAACAAGGCAGTCTGTGAGTTCATGAATGGCATCTGTGGCCGTGACAGGGCAGGCAGTGAATTCGGAAGCGGATGCCACCACCTCAGGAGGTTCTGCAGCAGATGCCGCCACCTCTAGAGGCTCTGCAGCGGATTCATGCACAGGAAAGACCTCAGGGACAGACTCGTGGACAGGAGAGGACTCAGGAGTGCAGTGTGCAGCCCACACGCTCAAAATGGTGACCGCCATTACAGGAAGGGCAGCAGAGTGTGGCATGATCTCTAAGATGGCGGGGCTTGAGAGCACTGATGTTACCGGGATGCCTGCAGCTCGCACCGACATCAGAGGTGGGTCCATCACACTAGCAATTAGTCTTTTCAGTCTTGGCCCAAACTCCGCATTCGCAGGAGCTTGGATACTATAGCTCCCCCCAAAAAAATCCTTAGGGGAAATCTTGGAGATAGTCGTGACGTGGAGAGGCTCATGAAGGATTTGAATTAAATGTTCTAATGAAGGATTTGTGCAATTGAGAAATATAATTTTCTCTTTCACTTATGTTGTTATAATAAAATATAACTGTTTATGCAGAATTTTGTGGGTTTTTGCTAGAAAGGAGAGAGTCCATAGTTTCTGTTACATCATCAAGTTGTTCTGAGGTATTGGATATGCTAAGGAATTGAGATAAATCAGGAAGATTACTTACAAAGCAGTCCTTTGTGGTAGGAGTGATGGTTCTACCATACTTGTAATATGTAATATGAAGTTTGCACAAGACTAGATAATGATCTGAGATATCATCGCTTGGCTGCATAATTTCAACACCATCAACATCAATTCCATGTGACAGTATTAAATCTAGAGTATGATTTCGACAATGAGTAGGTCCTGACACGTGTTGTCTAACTCCAATAGAGTTCAGAATGTCTATGAATGCTAATCCCAATGCATCTTTTTCATTATCAACATGGATATTAAACTCACCAACAATTAAAACTTTATGTGCAGCTAGTACTAACTCGAATATAAAATCAGCAAATTCTTTAATCAAGTCTGTGTGGTGCCCTGGTGGACTGTATACAGTAGCCAGCACAAACATCACAGGGGATTTATCATTAACACTTGTTTCTCTGGAAAATGTTATATGAAGCATCATTACTTCAAATGAGTTATACTTGAAGCCCACCCTCTGAGAAATAGTTAAAAAATAAATTGCAACCACTGTTTCCTGACATCATCCGCTTTCGGAAGCTCAAACAAAGACGTTTGGGTACGGAGGTGAAAAAAAACCAGTGTTTCAGGCGGTCGCACACCGTACGAGAAGCGCAGCGTTGCGTCGTGCCACGTCTTTAAAAATCAAATACTTTATTTTCTATGAGTGTAGGCACACCGGCGGCGCCATTCGGCGTCTGTCCGCGGCGCCCAGCTACGACGTGTTGTACTTGTAAGATAAAAAGCACAATAGGACCCCTTTAAAAGAAAAAAATCAAGAGCACACTTTTCAAGCAAAACATTTCACACTTTTTCTTTAACTGATAAAACAACCAATATACTGTTCAAAATGAAGACAAAAAGTATTTGGACACTTTTTGGATGTCCATTGTCAGTAGAAGATGTTGATAGGTAATATGATGATGATGAATGAAACCCGATGAACTAACTTCATCTTGAAAATCAGGTGGTTAAAAGTCACTGAAAAGTGTTTCAGTGAAGTTAAGGAAGTTAGTTTTTAGAAAAATTCTGCCATCTGTTTGAAGATGCAAGTTGGTAATGCAATTAAATTCTAATGCAATTAAATTAAAATGTTTTTAGATGTGACAAAGTGACCAAATTCTTTTTGGGGCCACCGCATGCAATTTACTGTACGGAAATGTATGGTATTTAATATGCTATTTCCATATTTCCAAATTTCTGCAGAAGTGTCCAGCAGCAAATAATGTAATCATTTTAAATATTAATTTCTTTAATAAAACAACCAATGCTTACTTTCATTTTACAGTGTATAGACCAGCAGAGCACACGATAATGAATAGATCACACATCATTGCCGTCTAGGGGGTGGCCCTTGACCCCTGCCTGGCCCTGGTTGGCCAGGTAGAGGTCCAGGTCCCCTGGGGCCTGGCGCTCGAGTCACAGGCCCCCGTGCACTAGGATTAGCTGATGCGAGTGACACATCTTTCTGCAGATGCACGCCACCTCCAGCTGAGCCTGGTTTCACTTTTGGAGATTTTCCACCCTGGTCATGTTTTTTTTCTAAGGCAGGAAGAAACAAACGGAATGAAGGGTGAGAGTTTAATAATGTAAGCATCCAGTTCTCAAGATTTACCATTTTTTTTTATCAGTTATGCACATTTAAAAAAAAATTATACAAATACATGCGACCTGCGACATGAATTGCACTACCGTTTAAAAGTTTGGTGTCTGTAAGATTTTAGAAATGTTTTCCCTTATGCTCACCAAGGCTGCACCTACTACACTAAAAATACAGTAAAAACAGTAATATTGTGAAGCATTATAACAATTTATAACAGGGGGTTATAACAAATAGCTGTTTTCAGTTTTAATATATTTTAAAATGCAATTTATTCCTATGACAGCAAAGCTCAATTATTTAGGAGCCATTACTCCAGTCTTCAGTGTCACATGATCCTTCAGAAATCATTCTAATATGCTGATCTGATGCTCAAGAAACATATTTATTATTATTATTATTATTATTATTATTATTATTATCATCACAATTGAAAACGGTTGTGCTGACTAATACATTTTTTTTCCCAAAAAAAACCAAAACATTTTGTTTTTGTTTATTTGCAATACAATTTTCTTTTCTTTTTGATCATTTTAATGGATCTTTGCTGAATAAAAGTATTAGTTTCTTTCAAATCTTTTGAACAATAACAGCAACAGCTTGTCTGATAGTATGATACCAATTACAAAGGTAGGATTGGTCAGTAACAACATTCTATACAATACACACCTGCGCTATTCTCTGGAGGAGCAGGAGAGCGATTTGGAAGTAGATCCTCCAGGTCCTTCATCACCTGGTTAGTGCTGTCTTTGTTGTTCCGTCTGTTCTTCTCTTCGTCTCTTGCCTAGAAATGAATGTTAGAAGCACACACTGGCTAAACAAATTTCTGCCATTTTTACAAAACTTAGTATGTATTGTCGTGCATCTGAACACAAAGAATATTGACCATCTGCATTTTCTTTTTTAGCTCCATGTTGGCGTTCTTATAGGCCTCTGACACCGAATTCAGGTAGTAAATGGCCAGACTGTAAGAAATACAAAACAAAAATGTAAGGGATTTTGCATGTACTATGTGATTGTGAAAACTTTATTAATTCACATACACCATGAGAAGAACTGCTGGTATAATGAGTCCAGGGTTTGCTACGTAGCTGAAGAGCGTCCCCATAAACGCAGGTAGATCTAGATCAATGGTCTCCATAATGACGTCAAACATTCTTTGTTTCCCACTGTGGTAAACAGGAAGTGTCAAAATGAGTAAATTTGATAATAAAATTAATTTACTGTATTCTGTGCATATGTGAGCTTGTTTGTGTAGGGATACCTGAAGGGTCCACAGTCAAAGGAGGGAGGCAGAGACATGATAGTGTAAACCACAGGCAGGAGACTCAGGAAGAGGATGAGCAGTAACAGGCCCATGTAGAAGTTATTGGATTTGGAAGCTTTAAACACCCTCGCATGTGGGACATTACAGGCCATTACAGCCCAACACTGATAGTACATGGAGGTCAGGAGCCGCAGTACATTGATGCCCAACAAACCAGGCGCATAGAATGCCCCCATCCTGACAAACACAGACAAACAGCTTGATATCTACAGTGGCTAATTCTTGTTTTGATATGCTATGTTTGGTATGTATTCTAATGCAAAGCTACAAAATTGTCTTTTGCTAGAAATTACATCTCAAAGCCTTTCAAAAAGGTTCAAAGCCTTTATAGCGGCTCTGTTCTAGAACCTGGTGTGCTGCTGCAATCTACATTAAACCTCATAAATTGAACATATCTACATAGACAGAAACTCGCTTAACGTTCAAATGTGCCACACAAATAGTATTTGTGACGCAACATGCAAGTTGTCAAGGTTGACTCCAACAGTCTGATACTAGGAGGTTGCTAAGCTAACACTTTATCAATATTCAACAATAGAATTATATTGATGTTTATCAATACATGGCAAAAACAAAGATTGGAATAATGTGTTCCATTAGATTATTATACAATTAGCATACAGTTTGGATTGGCGGTATGTTTCTGTTCTGGGAAAGAACTCCCATAGAATGGATGAGAACAGGGAGAGCAGCGATAACCCCCCCAGGGTAAACAGAACAGAACCAACATAAATGTATTGCAGATATCATTAAAGTTCAATAATGTTATGTACACATTTTAGAATTAGTCTGATTCAAAAGAGAATCAGAAGGCTGAATCCTGACTGACAGAGGAGGAGTTGGGGATGGAGGAGGGTAATTAGCTATTGAGCAATGTGAAAACTGCTGATAATACTGAGGGACCTTATATATGAATGCTTAGATAGGTGTCGTATTCACATAGGTTCATGGGGATCAGCTGAGAGTCAGCTGATGCGAGCTTGACTAACGTGACCTGCCAGAACTAACGCTATACTCTAAAAAATGCTGGGTTGTTTCAACCCAATGTTGGGTCAAATATGAACTAACCCAACTGTTGGGTTCAATTTTGGTTACATTTTTATATTAGCTACAGTTGGGTTAGTCCATATTTGACCCAACATTGGGTTGAAACAACCCAGCATTTTTTAGAGTGTACGCTAGATATTTTGTTGATTTGGTTGATATTTACAGAATAATCAACATTTCTATTGACTTTCCCCTGACATTTTAGATTTTATTACTGAGCTCAACACAATGCATTTTGGGATCACTATTCTGATAACGTACATGATGTAAATGATGTCAGCCGTTTTGCTAACTTTTTGCTAGACTGTAGTTGCAATGTCAAAATTACTGTTATTACAAGATTCAGATTTGTAAAAGCCGTTCACATTCTTATAGAACTCATGATTAAACTTGTAAATTCTGAATTTTATGAAAGCAATATCTTAGCATTTTTCGGCTTAGTAATTCCTATAATTGACTATTGTTAATGTCTTAATAATGCTAAATTAATCTGAAAATCAATGAACAACATACAATAGAGTTTAATATAGCTAACATACAGAGCTGTATAATGTCTAATGTTCTGTTAAATAAGATAAACTTTAAGTTTATTAACAAGGCATTTGCATAACAACTGTTACTTGTATTGAGGTTTTGTCCATTGATTACTCAAGTTTCACAGATTAATTTTGGTGTTAATAGTATAACCCTTGAAATGCATAATTCTGAGTCTGAGGATGTAAAAGCTCTGAGTAGAATGAGTTGCATGTTGTATTTAAATGCTCTCCTCCCATGTATGTTGAGTCCAAAAGGGAAACACAAATGCATATGTAATAAGGTCAGCTGCAAAAAAATTTGTCCATGGACTGTCCATGCCTTTTCATCGCTAAGAACTAATGCAGTATTTAGTAAATCCCAAGAGTACCTTTTTAAAATAGAAAGAGGGTTTGCGCTAGCTCAAGCTGTCAGTAAATCTGTCACTTTATCTCAAAGAGACAAGTGTGATTTCTGCAGACTTTTTCAGGTAGTAGTAACATTTTGTGCATAGTATTAAAAAAAGTCAGCTGTACACAGCTAACTATGCACTAACATAGAGTTTTCCCTTTTTCAGTGATGTCAATGCTATTTTATGTTGTGTTATTTGTGCATGTGTTCCTACCAGATCATTCCTTGGTTAAACACCAAACCAAGCACATTGCCGCTTATGTCAAATTCACCATAGGAGGGCTGAGAATGAAAAAGGGTGTTAGTTATCAAAACCTTAAATGGCCACAGTTTAGGTTGTTGGTGATGCGCTTATAGAGTATATTGAACTCACCCAGCCAGCTTCCAGATCCCAGCACCAGCAGTAGTTCAGGAAACGCACAATCAAAGCTCTCAGGAAGTCACCGATGAGGATGGTCAGATAAGTCACTTGTATATCTGATATGGTCAGCTTCACAAACTCCTAATGGTAGAGTGTGAATGGTTTGAGTTAAATGGTTTGATTTTGACCAAATGTGCAAACAAATGTTTAGATCTTATCAATTAAACAATATATTCTATATATGATTTTTGCTGGAGAAGGTAGATGAACACAAGACACGTTACTATTCCCACTGTAGTTTCCCAGCATGGGCCTCTGATTATATCAGCGGGGTCCATAGGAGGTGGGGTGCCTGTGTCATTTGGGTTGTTAGCTGAGTAGTTGGCGTAATACTCCTTTATGTACCAAAGGCTGGCGTTTTTTATAGATTCCTCTTCTTCAAGCTTGAGGCAAAAAAAAAGTTTTGTTTTCTTAAAAATCACTGGTTCCCAACTAAAAATAGAAAGTAAACACTGCTATCATCAGAGAACTTACTTTCGAATTGACCTCATCGAACAGAGCAAGCAAGAATGTGTAGAGGTTGCCAAGGAAGAGCGCAAATATACGTCCCAGCTGCCACTTGAGAGCTATACGTGGATGGTATTCCTCCAGCTCAGCGATGGTCTCAAAGAGCATTGGACCCACCAGTCCCAGCAGAGACATGATGATCTCAAGCTGAGAGACAATGGTATTGTTAATACATAATTAACTGGGCTGCTATCTATCTATCTATCTATCTATCTATCTATCTATCTATCTATCTATCTATCTATCTATCTATCTATCTATCTATCTAGTTACAAAATGTTGAATGTGGTCTTGTGTTTATATTTACCTCATTCTTCTCATACCATGAGAGGTTGTCCATATTGGCAAAATCTTGGGAACGTTTGACCACAAAGTAAATGAGATAGCCACTTCCTCCCAGCGTACAGGTGATGAAAAAGTTGGCTAGGACACGTAAGAATCTCCTTAGATGAATGTTCTCATCCTTTTGGTTCTCCTGCTCATCCACAATGGACTCCTGCAGAAAGCATTAGAGTTCCCAAAATGAGTAAAACTCATTAATGAGCCTTTTGGAGCTACAGTTCATGTCCGATCATTTATATAAACCATATCAATTGATCTGGCCAGAGGATTTATTACTGTAAACCAGTGGCGGAAATTTGGTCTTACAGAGAGGTGACCTCCTCAGGTCTCTGAATGGACAACCAGACCATGAAACAAAAACTGCAGTGGTCAGCACACACACATCAACACCTACCCAAACAATTCCACATATGCACACAGTCACATACTTTGAAGCTGGTGGTGATGGAGGCGTATTTATTGTCGGCTGTCTCAGCGTTCCCGATAAGATAATCCCAGCTGGTGAACATCTTCCAGGCAAAGGTGAACTCATTGTCTTCTCCGTCCCCTCCCCCCACATCTGCGTTTTTAGCCATCCTAACAGCGAGAGTGGACTTTATTCAACATTTGTAGAGAATCCATTCTCGCCGGCAGGATAACAGAAGCGCAATTTCCAATTGCAGTCAAAATAACAACAAAGGTTTCATATTTAAAGGTGAAGTGTTCATCTTTTTTATGCCAAAAATGTCAATTTAAAATTCATTATTTGAGCAACATCTCAACCACTAGCTTGACCAATGTCAAGAGTTTGGTAGTTGGCATGCAATCCTTTGAATCCTTATTAGTGGAGAAATGGACTTGAGGCTAATATGGTTATCATGGCATGAGGGTGTGTAACTTTATATCTCACAAATGTCTTTATTTTTTCATAATTCTAATTTCAAATTGAATCGATTTTGTGACTGTTAGGGTATAGTGACTATATGTTCTGTAATTGTAACTTTATTTTTTAGTAATCGCAACATTATTTCTTAAAATAGATACTACTCGGAATTAAAAAAAATTTAATCTCACAATTAAATTGCTATTTTACTCTGAGGTGAAAACATGCCTTCATATTTCTCTGACAAACTTATAAGCGTGTTCCTGTTATAGTATGTTAATATTAAATGTCACTCTTTGAATTTGCAGAAATTTAGTTTCAAATGCATGTGGCGAACATGTAATTCCGATTCAGATATACATATAAACATCACATTTGGAATCTACAATCAGACTGAACTGAATTGCAGTTCATAAAAATGTATGCATTTAAACAATCACTGAAAGGTAGGCTCGGGTATACGGACTAGTAGAAGTGTTTAGGGAATTAATTATTATTATTAAAATTCCACTAGTGCCAAAATGAACCACTTCACCTTTAGGTTGCAGGGATTTTTTTCTGCAAAGCTGTCTAATATGACAACACAATTAATATTTTTACCATCTTAGATGTAAGGCAAAACACTGCATTGTACCTGTACAACATTTTGTCATCCAGTAAGAACTAATAATGTAGATATTCACTGTCACATGTACTTCTCAAGAACATTTCATGTCATTGCTACAACATCTAGCAATGAATGAAAGAGGGACTCACGTTCTGATCACAACCATGAGGCTATACCCGAAGGTCCCAATGCCCACCAGGAGGTAAGACAGAGGGAGACGAAACTTCAGGAAGCCAATGGTTCTTTGGTTATTATAGTAGCCATAGAAAAGTACTGAGTACTTGCAGTAACCCTGTCAAAAAGAAAACATCAGAGAGTGTTATAGATAACCATACATTTATATTATGATAATAAGAAATTTAAAAGACACTATGGAATTCTCTAAGTTCATCACACATTTTTCAAGGAAAATATGTACAGAGGGGTTAAAAATCTGAGACTGTTTCTATGGGGTTTCAAAATTAATTTAAACCTGGAAGTAAACAGAAAATGTAAAATAAATTATGCAAAACATTTTTATATAACAAAATGAATTTTGTTTTATCACAACATATGCTGCATATTTTATGGATATTGAAATTACATCACAGTACACATTAAGGTCTTTCAAAGTTTAAAAAAATCTCAAAGTTTCAAAGTCTTTATTTATATTAAAGGGATAGTTCACCCAAAAATGAAAATTCTGTCATAATTACTCACCCTCATGTCGTTTCAAACCCGTAAGACCTTCGTTCATCTTCAGAACACAAATTAAGATATTTTTGATAGAACCTGAGAGCTGTCTGACCCTGCATAGACCGCAATGCAACTGAAATGTTCCCAAGTACAGAAACGTAGAAAGGAGATCTGTAAAATAATCCATGTGACATCAGGGGTTCAACCGATACTCGCTACAGGGTGACGCGGAGACGAATTGTTGAATAAAGTCTTTTTTTTTTTTTTTCGCACAAAAAGTATTCTCGTTGCTTCGTAAAATTATGGTTGAACCCCTGATGTCACATGGATTATTTTACCGATCTCCTTGCTACGTTTCTGGACTTGGGAACATTTCAGTTGCATTGCGGTCTATGCAGGGTCAGAGAGCTCTCAGATTTCATAAAAAATATCTTAATTTGTGTTCCAAAGATGAACGAAGGTCTTACGGGTTTGAAACGAGATGAGGGTGAGTAATTAATAACAGAATTTTCATTTTTGGGTGAACTAACCCTTTAAGTAAACTAATTAAACATTGACTAAATGTTTTTACATTTTCTACTTTCACACTACAGAAAATTTTACATTTGGTCCAAAGTATATACATTTTTTTTCTTCAGCGTACTACTGTCAAAAAGGCAACATAAAAGATATTTTGAAATTCATTCATTCAGTTCTTTTTTTCTAATTCAACTTTCACTCAAATTGTTATAGAATGCTGAAATGCTATATTTAAAAATGCAAAACATATATGTTCCCTTTCATGGGAACTTCGAACTGCGTCCTCTAGGGGGAACGCCTCGTCGTGACCCGTGTCTGAAGCATACATTGAAAAAACACCAACTCGTTGGCCGGCGACAGCAATGACGTCACTACCGGTGCGACTATAGTATAAATAGGTGCCGGGAGCACACATCATTCTCTTCTTCTTTTGTTTGAAGCGTGCATTTCTGTGGTAAGAGCTATCTCTATTCATCTCATTATGGTGAGCACTAGCAAAGCGTTTAAGGATGTGTGCATCCGTGTTGATGCTGTTTAACATCTGATGACACACACGATCTATGCGTTATTTGTTTGGGCAAAGAGCACGCACGCGATGCCTCCGAGGGGGCAATCAGCGTGCACTGCAAGCATTTTTTTCAAGGGAAAAAGCTCCGCTCTCGTTTGTTTCTCTTTTCGAGGAAAAAGGGGCAGCCGTCTGCTTCCCGCGATTCAGGACCCGCCGCTGCTGAGGCACGGAAGGTATAACTAGTTATGGTTAATTATTCATATTTCCCATGAGCTGATTAGCTACACCTGCGTATGATGAGCTTTTGGAAATTATGGATCGCGCGAGGTTTTACTTGCAGTGAAGCAAGTGAAGAAAGTGAGGTCGCGAAATATCTCGATGAACGTTATTTTACTGGCCATAACCATCCAGCTCAGGTGAGCCTTCCTTTCTTCCTGTTTTCCATATAAAGATTGAGAAGGAATGGAAGAGGCCGTTTTTTTCCTCACGCATCCATCGATTCCAGCATACGAGTTATGCCAATATCGAGGCGCTGCGCGAAAGCGGTTATGAGAAGATGCCCCTATAGGGAGACGCTGGCCAGCTATCTCTCTATGGGTGAGACGTCCTCTAAGACTCCCCTCCTTGACATCTCGCTCGGATGCCAGGGCATACGCAGCAGCAGCAGGTCGGGCTGTCGCTTCATTGCAAACGATGGTGATGCTCCAAGCATATAAGGCTGACCTGCTGAAAGACTGGGATAGCGGCCTTCACGAAGTCCAGGTCTGAGCCCGAACAACCCAGGGGTCCTAGCCCGTCTCGGTTTGAGGATCAGAGATTGTCTCAGAAGGCTAGTGTCGCGGCTCGTGCTCCTCCCCTGCCCGCGGGTAGGGGTAGGAAGAATCGCGGGGCAAAAGTAAAAGACCTAAGGGATGTGATCCAGAGAGGGCGTCAGCGCTTTTGTCCGGATCAGAGTGATCATTTCCTTCGGGGGTCTTACATATGCCCTAAATATCTTCACCTTCCTAATTCCCCTGTAACCACCATCTCTCCACCTGACGAGGTTAGGTGGGGAATTTCCTGCATTATAGTCGCCTATGCTGGACCTATTAGGTTGGTTGGTTCTATGGCTTCATAGTGAACATCTTACTGATGGTCTGGTCTAGAGGCTTCTTTGGACAGAGCTCCAACGCGGGAACCATGGTGGGTGAGTACAATCCATGTCTAAATATATGTATATATAAATATATATATGTGTGTATCTAATGAGCTGGTGGTTGTGTGCATATCCCTTCTGCTAGTTTCTGTGCAGTATTTCCTGGGACCTGTGTGTTTCTGTCTTCTGTGTCTGCTGAGGCATCGAGCGGGAGGTATAGGTGGCATTACAAGAACCTTCCTGTGTAAATGCTGTCTCGGGCAGTGCTCCCCTCACCTTGCAAACAGATGCTTGGAAAACTCTAAATCCAAATACTATGGTAAGTGCACACGTTAAGCTTTGTGCATTTTCTAAAAATCCACATAGCTGGTAAGCGTGCACGTTATGCTTTGCACACTTTCTAAAATCCACATAAGTGGTAAGCGTGCACATTACGCTTTGCCCACTTTTCTAAAACCCTGTACGGTAAGAGCTACGTGCAACAACTTTGTGCTCTTTCTGAGTGGTTTAAAACCCCGGTTCCGCCTTGGGCACCACTCCTCCTATGTATCCTCTGGATACCTACTTTAACAGGGTGTTGCTACTAGAGGTCTGTTGAGACAGTTCCTTCAGCACATACAAAGAGAAACGTGCGGTAAGTGGTCTCAGACCTTTGGATCCCACTAATACATGTATCATGATCTTACATTGAAATCCGTGAGAACAGAATAGTCCATAGCAGTGGCTTGCTCTTCTCTCGGCACAGTTTTCCGAGAAATGGACCCGTATGGGAGCCCCATGAGAACCTTGTGGAAAATTCCAAATCATTTGTTAAATTAATAGCTCACCCAAAAATGAAAATTTGCTCCGGCCAAAAATGAAAAGTACTCCGGCCATCCAAAATGTAGATGAATTTGTTTCTTCATCAGAACAGATTAGGAGAAATTTAGCCTTACATCACTTGCTCACCACTGGATCCTCTGCAGTGAATGGGTACCGTCAGAATGATAATTCAAACTGATAAAAATATCCCAATAATCCACAAGTAATCCACGTGACACATCAATTAACATCTTGTGAAGTTAAAATCTGCATGTTTGTAAGAAACAAATCCATTATTCAGGTGTTTTAACTTTATACTGTTGCTTCTGGCCAAAATAGCACTCCATAAACCACAATAATGCTTTCTCCAGTCCACCCAATGGGATCAAGGTCCATTGACATATTTGTTTAAAACTGTTTTGGACTGTTTTCACTTGTAAACTGTGCTTGATCTGTGCATATGTCTCACCTAATTTAGAAAAGATAAAAACACTGGATAAAGCAATATTATGGACAGAGGACATTTAGCAGGAAGCAAACACGTTTTATTACAAACACACAGCTTTTTGCTTCACAAGACGTTAATTGATTGACTGTTATCTGGTGCTTTTATCCGCTGTTTGGACTCTCATTCTGACGGCACCCATTCACTGAGGAGGATACATTTTTGAGCAAGTGATGTAAATGTCTAAATGTTTCTAGTTCTGTTCCAATGAAGAAACAAATTCATCTATATATGGCCTAAAGGTAAGCAAATTTTAAGTAAATTTTTCATTTTTGGGTGAACTATTTCTTTAAAGCCAGAAATAAGATAAAAAGATACTTTACTGCTCCCTTTACTGTAAAGCAAAATACCATAATTTTATTATTAGTGTATGTACGTACAGCACAACATAACTGATAATACACTTACCTCCGGTATCACAACCAGGCCAAAGGTCAAGCTGAAGAGGACCAAGTTCATGCCGTACATCCAACGGAGGAAAATAAAGTAGGAAGCAACTGAGGAGCCAAAATGACCTGCAAATGGATGAAACATTGCCAGGGCTCAGAATGAGGAACATTCAAATGAGCAAACATTCCAATAAATAAATATGGCTCAATTTCTAATTCAGTACAGGTGAAATAAATCATTTTCTATCATCAATAAGACATCTGAATGATGTACCATTCCTCTGGGGGGGAGTACTTACTCTCAACTTCCTTTATTTTCCGCTCCCATGGGATGCACGATGTCCTAAAATTTTCAAAATCTCTTTGAAACTTTATCCATTTCTGTATAAGTCACAAAGCATATAAGGAAGATTAGGAGGCTGCAAGTAAGACAATGTTAGTGCAGTTTGCGTATGCACATGTTGCCACTACGGTGTTGTGGGCGGTTAATATGAGGTTGCTAAGGTATTTAAATTTTACAGTTTTTCTCAATAATTTTTACACATTTTTAACACAGTGATCTGTACACATCGTAACTGTCCTAAATAAATTGTAGAACAAATTGCAAATCATGTGAATCATTTTCTTAAAACACCTTTCACAAAATTCTCAAATGTTTTCATATTTGTTCATACAGCCAACTAAATATAATAAGACAAAAACAAAAACAAAAAACAATTGCAGCTATTTTTATTGGTAATGTACCATTTGTCCAAACTCACACACACACACACACACACACAAACTCTGTAATTTGTCATATTATCAAATGCACATGTAATATTTTCAGTTTGCCCTAAACTGATAACTGCTTGGTTAATTATACACACAACAAGAAATGCAGTTTTCCTAATTGTTTGCATATTTATCACTATTGCTGTACCGATAAAAGGGAAAGTATATAAAGAGGAAGAAAGAATATGCACAAAAAGAAGGAAGGAGAAGGAGATGAGCAGATAGGAGGGTATAAAAAGAGGAGAGGAGGAGAGGGTGAAGAGATGAATAGAGTAGAGGGCATTGGTGTCACGAATCCGGTCCATGAACTTCCGTCGGCTAACCATCAGAGGTCACCCTTCCCATTTTCACTGACTCTCGCACTCACACTGTTGCATCATCCCGGACTACATATCCCATCATTCACAGCACTGATTGCACACAACACTGATTGCACCCAGCTGTTTCATATCACTCCCTCACTATTTAACACTCACTCTGATCCCTTCCCTCTGCCGAGTATTGTTTAGCGATTATCACTCCCCTAGCGATAGCTACATTACAGAGCCCATTAAGTTTATCTTATCCTCACCTTAGTCTTGCCTTGTCTGTGTTCTCGTTCCTTGATCTTCGCCTGTGTCTCTCGGATTCCTCTCGTCTTGCCCTATTTTTGATTCTGTTTGCCCCTGCCTGGACCTTGCCTCGTACCTGGACTTATCCCTCTAGTCTCGCCCCTTTGACTCTGTTTGCCGATCGTTCACCTCCGCTAGCATTAGGTTTCTTCTTGTGTCTTGCCCGCCATATACCTGTCTGCCATTATCTGACCCATGTCTGTTTTATGACCACGTCTCTGTCTTCTCCTAATAAAAAGCTTGCATATGGATCTGCACGTCTCACGTCTTGTCAGCCCCGTAACAATTGGTGTAGTGGAAATAGCAAGAAGAGAAAGTGTAAGAGAAAGTGGACAGAAGGGTGGAAGAGGAGGGAGGAGAGGTAGAAGGTACAGATGAATTTCATATGAAATCAGAATTAGCCTAATTAAGAAATCATGGCCTCTCCTTTAGAGAAGCTGGGAAACAGATCTAAAGTGTTACTATGTCAATACACTTCTACATTTATAAGTCTTGTACTATGATTGTTGATTTGTAGATTTGTAGTCCTCCGGGGTTAACTTCTGTTCTTTACATGTCCAAACTTTTTCAGAATTAAAGTTTGAGAACATTTAGGTGGACAAACAGTTTTATTTTGAATGGAACAAGAGCATTGTTGACATGGTGGTCCAGAATAATGTCACCACCCACAAAGGAAGAGGCCTGTGGTGGAGATGTTGAGATTACAGCAAGAATATATTATGCAATGTAGATGAATGATCAATAATTCAGCATAATTCATATACAACAGCAAACACACATGCACGCACGCACGCACACACACACATATATATATATATATATATATATATATATATATATATATATATTTATATATACAGTATATATAGAAAAGTGTCAAATCGATTGAGAAAAACTGTAACCCATTGAAATGTTGTTGCTATAGGAAGTTCCGGGTGACTACAGGCTCTACTCAAAAGAGTCCGCTACAAAGTCTCTCTATGATATTCTGATTCCTACATTTTGCTTGGATCTCTTTCAAATTAGGATTATTTTATTTTCAGCAATAGTAATAGTGATGCTTACTTTAACAAAAACCACAAATGTAATTGAAGATTTTGATATTCCTACCTTCATCATCATTACTTTGTAGGCATACAGTTTCCTGCCTTTCCCTTTGCCCAAAGCACCTTCAAATTTATCCACAAACTGCTGAGCCTCTCTATAGACACAAAGAGAACATGGAGGAGGAGATCAAATAAATAGTTATAGTATTTGAAGCTGATTGATTAATACAAAATTCTAGTTAAAATACACAATATAGAAACAGATATTATATAAAACAGATGTTTACCAGCTATTACAGCTATATGGAAGAATGAACCTAAACAAACCACTTACTAAAATAATGTCTTCATTAAAATCTGTTCTTCATACTTTTATTTAGTAGCAATTGTTTTAGAAAAACATGCTGCATTGTGAATTCAGTCATAGCTACAGGGGGTCTCTTCAATCCTACTGATTTATTTGAACTTTTTTTTTTTTGCATCACATTTTTTGCATAAGGTTCCTCAGTACTTGAGGACTTGAAGTCGTCTTCTCATTCGCCAGGGCTTGATCCTGATATTTGCTATCAGTTTCTTCTTCTCCTCCACCTCCTCCATCAGTTTGGCCATTTCTCCTTCAGACATGGACTCCTCCTCTTCATCTGATTTGGAATCATCACCACTAAGACAGAACATGAGGTGACTGAGTGACAAATTATTACATTACATTGAGTTATTTTGTCTTACATAAACTTGCATATTTTTTTGTTAAATTTAGGCTTAAAACAACAAAACAAAATAAGTTTAAGATAGATTTTTGAGAGACAAGAATGATAAATATGAGATATACTGGTAACCCTTTGTTTTAATGTGCCCTTGTTACACGTTGCATATTTTTACTCGATAGTAATAACATTAAATTCTGCTGATTTACAACCAAATAACACTGAAAAACCCTAACCTAAACTTTTAGTAATTAATGTTGTGTAATTACACTGTAATAAGGACACATCAAAATAAAGTGTCACCGATTTTAGATGTTTATTGAAAAACAAGACAAAAATATAGATTTTTTGTTTCCAGTGTACCCATGCCTTATTGTGTCCACCTCTTTGTTTAAATATCCTACACCCATAATACTAACCCTGTATTTGAGCATATAATGTTGAAAATATCTTCTTTCTTTCTTTCTTTCTTTCTTTCTTTCTTTTCCAAGAGTTCATGCTTTTAAAATGGTGATAAACTACACCGAACTCTAACAAGCACAAGTGTGTGTCTAGAGCGTATGGGGAGACATAGTATTAAAAATGCAATGGGTTTAAATAGTTAAAATGATACTCTTGTGGTTATAGGGAAAGGCTGGGATAGTTGAGCATATATTTTCTAACAAAACAAACCACTTTTATAAATAATATGGAAATATGGTATATAAATTAGATCTGAAAAACTATAAATATTCCAATAGAACTTTGGGGATGGACTGTAAAAGAGGAAGGTATAAGTAGGCCTATCTATTATGGGAGTTTCAGGAAAGTTTTGTCTTACATATAGTGATCTCTTGGTGTAGGTGTCGCGAGCAGTCAATGAAGTCAGTGTACATGTCAGCATACCTACTATTCTTTTTCTTCTTTTCATCTTTGTCGCTGTCTTTGTCATTTTCCTTGTCTTTTCCTTTCCCCTTACCATCCTTCTTTTTGTTCCCACCTTTCCTGTTTTTTCTGCCAGACTTCTCATTTTCCCCATCTCGCCCACTCTCTCGTACTTTTCCTCTTCTCCTGTTCCCGGCACATCTCCTCTGTGGAATATCATCATCGCTATCTTCCTCATCTGCATGGGCTGCTTTCTTTTTATTGGCCGCTCGACGACCTCTTGGAGGTTCATCATCCTCATCTTCATCCTCACCGTCCTCACTGGCAGCTGCTTTGCCCCGCTTACCAGCTGCTGTTTTTTTAGCACCCTTGCTTTTTGCTTTCTTGTCCTCTGAGTAAAAGATGGCACAACTGTATTTTTTATAAAAGCATATCATGCATAAAATCAAGACATTCTTGCTGAGTAACACAGACAAACAAACAGATCTGTACAAAAAAAATAAAAAAATAAATAAAAGTGAGGTTCCCTCTTCAAAATGTGCCGTTCCAGCTGCTGGGTGTTTTCTGGATTATGAGCAATCTAAATTTTGATGTTTTCCTTAGCACCACTAATAAAAATAATAAAAAAGAATAAATAAATGAATAAATTCAGCATAATATTTTTTCTTACCTTCAGCACTCTCCACATCTCCATCAATTTCTATTCCCACTGTAAAATATTTACAAGTACCTCTCTAAGTACACAACAGATTATAGATGTTTAATCAATTTATCACTTAAACAATGATCATCATTGTTAGAAGTAACTATCAAATTATGCTACATTTGAAAATAAAAATGCATAACTCACCATCTTCCAGTTTTCTTGCTGTATCACTTTTCTTTGGCATTTTGCTGCCCTTCTGATCTCTATTAGTCTCTGAATTTCTTCCCTTGCACCTGTGGTCTAACAAATTACTGTACAGGTGTGCAGCTGCTCTCCAGTAACTGACTCCCTATTGTCATAGCAACACCACGTGACCTCACATGTGTAATAGCAATTGATATTAGTATTAAAATATTAGTATGAGCTGGAACAATTGTCAGGATGATTTGAATTCGGCTTAAGTCTTTCAGAGAAAAACAGTTCTATTTCAGACAGGAATTAATACAAATGCAAAAAACAAACAAACAAAAAACCACTCAATATTAAAATTATCTGAGAACTTACATGAAGTAAAACAATTCTAGCCTCTCAGATGAGCAATTCAAATTTCATCAGTGTTGAAAAGGAACAATCACAAAGCATTCTGGATGGTACGCCGTATCCATTTAAACTGTTCGATGCACTCTCACTCATTGGGACACATGACACCTAATGCTGCTGTCACAAGAAGAGGCACCTTAAAGATTTAATGAAGGTTTAGGTTTTCCTTCAAAGTCAATTGAACACATTTCACAGTATATTAAGCTTTGCACTTTCAATTTAACATGCACTTTCTTTAAAACTGCTATGGTTAGAAAGTCTAGAATGAATCCAAATGAACGTTTGCAGTATCAGACAACTGTCAGCAATCATCACACCATACAAGGATTCTGACTAATGCCATTTTAAAGTAGCCTACAAAAAAAAAAGTGTGTCTTAACCAGTGTGTATGGTATGGTCTCTGTTCTTGTTAAAGGCAGAAACTAATATGAAGACACTCAAGCACAGTGAAACTCTAAGCAGACAAAAAGATATATGTGATCTCCTGTCTCGTCTGCACCACAACACCTGGTAGATGAGACAGCATCTCAGTTTTCACTGGCGAGTCATTACATGTTCATTAGTGTGAAAAGGCAAAAACAAAGAATGTGTGCACATATGCATAACGTACATTCCTGCACATCTGTGTGTATATACAGTATATATCTATAATAAAAGGAACAATAAAATCATTTGAATAATAATAACATGTTTACAAATTTATAACATGTCACAACCATGTATGATGAATGAACCATGAACGAATCTTGTTTTGTTTACTGTGTTGAGATGTGCTGAAGTTGCGTTTGGTGAAGCTGAAGCTGCATACCTTGTCAGTGTCGTGCGCTTGCTTAGCCCTTTGTTGTGATAAACAGTAAAGTGTGTTTAAGCGCTAGCAAAAGACAGTGTAAAGAAATACTCTTTGAGAGAAGCAGTCAATCAGCGGAAGTTAAAAGCAGATCGTAAGTGTATTTATTTCTTGTCTCATTAGTGTTTAGCGCAGTTGTCGTTGCTAGGAAACGCTTGTTTTATTTACTGTGTTGAGATGTGCTGAAGTTGCGGTTGGTCTCGTACTGTATCGCATACCTTGTCAGTGTCGTGCGCTTGCTTCAAGACCTCTCGCTTGCTTAGCCCTTTGTTGTGATAAACAGTAAAGTGTGTTCAGCTGAATTCAATTTCCGTTTTGTCAAACAGTTATAAAAAAGGATAGTACACCGCGGCAGCAGGCCTCATGTGAAGACCGAAGAGTGTAAAGACCATTGATTCTACCGTGCAGGGACACAGACACAGACTTTTTTCGTGCTGAAGTTGCGGTTGGTCTCGTACTGTATCGCATACCTTGTCAGTGTTGTGCGCTTGCTTCAAGACCTCTCGCTTGCTTAGCCCTTTGTTGTGATAAACAGTAAAGTGTGTTCAGCTGAATTCAATTTCCGTTTTGTCAAACAGTTATAAAAAAGGATAGTACACCGCGGCAGCGGTCGCAGCAGGCCTCATGTGAAGACCGAAGAGTGTAAAGACCATCAACTCTACCGTGCGACGCCACAGTGAAGGGGCACCGACAAGGGACATAAGTATCGCTTTTGACTCAACCTCTTTTTTTTTACACCTTTCTTCACTTCTGTTTCAGTTTTTATGACTAACTCTTACTATGTGTTTCCATATCCCTACTATTACTGCTACTCGCAAACCATGCATCACACACAATAGGCAGCGCAATCCTAACAACCTGTGCACTTTGCCTATGTCTGCTAATACAATACTGTCTTTTTCTATTGGTCTCTGGAATTGTCAGTCTGCAGTAAACAAAGCAGATTTCATTACATCTATTTCTTGTCATTCAAGACTAAACGTCATGGCCCTGATAGAGACCTGGTCAAACCAGAGGACACTGCAATTCCTGCAGCACTCTCCAATAATTTATCCTTTTCCCACACTCCCCATCTAACTGGAAGAGGTGGAGATACTGGTCTGCTTATTTCTAATGATTGGAAATGTATTCCTTTACCTTCTCTGGGTATTAAGAGCTCCTTTGAATCACATTCAGTCACTATTACCCACCCTTTTAAAATCCATTTTGTAGTTGTTTATCGACCCCCAGGACCACAAGGTAACTTCTTGGATGAATTAGATGTGCTGCTCTCAACCATTCCTGAGGATGGTACTCCCCCAGTTATGACTTCAACATCCACCTAGATAAACCTCAGGCTGCAGACTTCCACACTCTGCTTGCCTCTTTTGATCTCAAGAGAGTGTTAACTACGGCTACTCACAAATCAGGCAACCAACTGGACCTTATTTACATACGACACTGCTCCACTAATCATGTACTGGTTACTCCCCTGCACACCTTGGATCACTTCCTCCTCACTCTTAAACTCAATATGGTTCCTGACACAACACATACCCCTCCACATGTCACTTTTTGACGTAACCTACGCTCACTCTCACCCTCCCGGCTATCTGCTATGGTTTCATCTTCGCTTCCTCCCCCTAAACAGTTAGCATCTCTAACTGTTGCTAACAATGCTAACAGTGCTACTGATACTTTCTGCTCCACTCTTACAACTTGTTTAGACACTGTCTGCCCCTTGTCTTCCAGGCCAGGCTGTACCACCCCTTCTGCCCCTTGGCTATCTAATGTTCTCTGTGAGCATCGTTCTAAGCTCAGGGCTGCTGAAAGGGTGTGGCGCAAATAAAAAAATACTACTGACCTTAATGTGTATCAGTCAGTCCTCTCTTCTTTCTCTGCTAATGTCTCCACTACTAAAAAGACATACTATCATAACAAAATTAACAATTCGCCTAACTCTCGCATGCTCTTTAAAACATTTTCCTCCCTTCTTTGTCCTCCTCCTCCTCCTCCTTCATCAACTCTAACAGCTGACGACTTTGCTACTTAAGAATCCCACCCTTAACCCATCTCTTTTAGAGAACTACAGACCTGTTTCCCTTCTTCCTTTCATTGCAAAAACACTTGAACGAGCTGTGTTCAACCAAGTCTCTGCCTTTCTCACACAGAACAACCTCCTCGACAGCAACCAGTCTGGTTTCAGAAGTGAACATTCAACCGAGACTGCCTTGCTCTCAGTTGCTGAAGCCCTAAGACGGGCAAGAGCGGATTCCAAATCTTCAATACTTATCTTGCTGGATCTGTCCGCTGCTTTTGACATGGTTAACCACCAGATCCTCCTGTCAACCTTATTGGCAAAGGGCATCTCAGGTTGTTTGAGTCTTACCTATCAGATAGGTCCTTCAAGATATCTTGGAGAGGTGACGTGTCTAAGTCACAACATCTAACTACTGGGGTGCCTCAGGGCTCAGTTCTTGGACCACTTCTCTTCAGTCAGTACGTTTACATGGACAACAATACTCCGATTTTAATATGATTAAGACAATACTCTGATTTATAATCTACCATGTAAACAGAGATTTTTGATTACCTTAATCCGGCTAAAGTCATAATCGAATTAAGACGTGGTGTATTCCTATTTTAGTCACATTATTGAAGTACAGTAAAGACATGTACACACCTTAATCACATTATTATCATTGTGTAGGACTTTTCGCCGCATTTTGCGACAGGATACACATATGGCAGTGGTAAACTGTTTGACGGCAAATAAAAGAGCTTCAACACCACCATCGTCTGAATGCATGTACAAATAATTACCTGCACTTGAAGCTTTCATAAAATAAAAAATTGTACATGGCATCATCACGAAGATGAACTACATGTTTATACGTGAAATTCCAGAGGGGACGTCGGATGGCATCACGTGGGACGTAATGACGTATGCCATTAATCGAACTATGTACTACTATAACATGTAAAACGGGAACATGAAAGGAATATTCTAAAAGCAACTCATGTAAACACCATAATCATAATATTCGCTTATTTAGAATAAGGTAAATAATTAGATTACTGATGTCCATGTAAACATAGTCAATGACGTGTGCCATTAATCAAACTATGTACTATAACTTGAAAGGAATATTCTAAAAGCAACTCATGTAAACACCATAATCATAATATTCGCTTATTTAGAATAAGGTAAATAATTAGATTACTGATGTCCATGTAAACATAATCTCTGTCTACATGGCATCACTAGGTTCTGTCATTCAGAAACATATAGCTTTTCATACCATTGCTATGCTGATGACACTCAACTCTATCTCTCATTCCATCCTGATGATCCGACGATAGCTGCTCGCATCTCAGCTTGTCTAACAGACATTTCTTGCTGGATGAAGGACCATCACCTTCAACTCAACCTTGCCAAGACAGAACTGCTTGTGGTTCCATCAAACCCATCGTTTCATCACAATTTCACCATCCAGTTAGGCACATCAACCAAAACTCCTTCAAAAACAGCCGGAAACCTTGGAGTTATGATTGATGATCAGCTGACTTTCTCAGACCACATTGCTAAAACTGCCCGGTCCTGCAGATTTGCTTTATTCAACATCATGAAGATCAGGCCCTTTCTTTCGGAACATGCTTCATAACTCCTTTTTCAAGCTGTCCAGGCTGGACTATTGCAATGCTCTCTTGGCAGGTCTTCCAGCCAGTTCTATCAAACCTTTACAATTATACAATTACGTGGCAGCAAGATCTATTGCAATGCTCTCTTGGCAGGTCTTCCAGCCAGTTCTATCAAACCTTTACAATTAATTTTTCAGCAAGATTAATTTTTAACGAGCCGAAAAGAATGCATGTCACACCTCCAACAGCTGCTCGTATAAAATTCAAGGCATTAATGTTTGCCTACAAAACCACCACTGGCTCTGCACCCCTTTACCTAAATTCATTACTTCAGACTTATGTGCCCTCTAGAAGCTTGCGTTCTGCAATTGAACGTCCCTTTATTGTGCCATCCCAAAGAAGCACAAAATCACTTTCTCAGACTTTTAAATTAAAGGGGTCATATCATGCGATTTCAAGTTTTCCTTTCTCTTTGGAGTGTTACAAGCTCTTGGTGCATAAAGAAGATCTGTAAAGTTGCAAAGACTAAAGTCTCAAATCCAAAGAGATATTCTTTATAAATGTTAAGAGTCAGCCACGCCTATCTAAAATGGCTCATTCTAACACGCCCCCACATACAGTATCTACGTCAATATGTGGAAATATTAGCATAATGCCGACCCCAAATGTGCACGCAAAGAAAGAAGGCGTGGTTTGTGGAATTTGTTCGTGGACGACTTTTTTTTTCTAAAAAAATAAATACAAATTTTTAAATTCCGACTTTGCTATGACAATCTGGCGCTTCTGAATCAGCGACTGTAAGTATGTTTTGTTACTAGCTTAAGTATTTGCTATTGACTGTTCAAATGCGGAGTTTTGCGCAGTGCAGAGTAACGCGTCGTGTGTGTGTCCTATTGGGGAACAGGGTTTAATCACAGGAGAGTGAACCGTCTGTCAGAAATCATAGCTCGTCAGCTATCTTAACCGTGGCTTGTGTAATGCATCATCACTGTGTCTGTCACGTGACTCTGTTGCCCTTTCGGGCTTGAACTGATGGTAAAACTAACGACATTATTAACTGTCTTGATATTTACTTTGAAAGCTTGAAGCTTGCGATTATGGTAAGGGGCGTTACATTTCCGACGCATGCTTGTGGTGTTCGGCCAATCACAATGCACTGGGTCAGCTGGCCAATCAGAGCAGACTGCGCTTGTCGGAAGGAGGGACTTTGTAGAAAACGAAGCGTTTGAGAGAGGCGGGGCATAGAGGACCTACAATAATGTACAGTATTTGAAAAATAATGTGTTTTTTGAACATTAAAGCATGTCAACTGTGGCGAGGGGGGCCGTGGTTCAGCAAGGTCTGCATCGAGAGAGAGAGGCAGGAGACGAGCGGTGCGTAAGTAGGTCAAGCGCAAATGATAAACACCTGTGTCTCGTTTCAGTAATTGGTGTGGAGAGACCGGATAGAAGGGGCTACCTGGAACATGAACGGGAGCCACCCGGGGAGACGGGTGTAGAGAAACACGGAAGCAAGTTGTGCTATGATTATTTTGAGTTATTGACTGCGAGTCTGGAAGCACTGTGTGAGCGCCATATTTTGTTTTGTGCACGAGAGACTCAAATAAACTTGCGTCCCAGCAAGCCGACCCTGCCTTCTTCCTTCCACTCTCTTGAACCTTACCACATCAACATATTCTGTTATACCAAATACACAAAATAATGATCTTTAAAATAGCATCATATGACCCCTTTAAATGTTCCCTCTTGGTGGAATGACCTGCCCAACTCAGTCCATCTTCAAGAATCGGCTAAAAACACATATCTTCCATTTTTATTTGACTCTCTAACTCTTGCACTCTCTATTCTAATTCTATTCTTTATATTTTAAAAAACTAACCCTTGCTTCTCTAATTTTTTTGCATTCTATCTAGGCCAATTTGTTTTCTTTTTTTATTATACAATTATAATTCTGACTTTCTGACTTCTGATTAACAAAAGCAAAAAAGGCCTCTAACACAAGCTTGCTCTATTCTTTTTCTATTCTATGTGTATTATTTTTTATTTATTATGTGATTAAAAAAAACCTTGCTATCTTTACTGCATTAAGCTAACTGAGACTTGTTATGGCACTTGTATATCATTGCTCTTTTGTTGATTTTGATTGCTTCCATTGTCCTCATTTGTAAGTCGCTTTGGATAAAATGTCCAAATGTCTAAATGTATATGTAAATGAATGAACGTATATTCAAGTTAAACTAAATTGAACCAGAGTAAACTGCCAAAATAGAGAATCGTCATTGCATCAATCTTTATTAGCTTCAAAGTAAGAGAGAACATATTAGCACATATAGACTAACAAATGCATCTAACCTTGAATGTCAATTACATTTCACAACGCAATTGGCTGCTTTTGTTGCTTTCCATCCGGGTGAACACAGAAAACGTGCACAGACAATTCACACAGGACGTGTTCTTACTGAACTTCTGCATGCATTCTTTCATCTGTTTGGTTGCCTCTATGTTTTCAGCATCTTGCGCCATGAGCCATTTTTTTAATTGGCAAGGAATTCATTTTAACCAATAAATAAGGCCTACTGGGGGAACTTCACATACAATAAATAATATTAATGAAGAGCAGAGCATGAGCAAATATAATATGAATATGTGGCTGCTGAGTGAAGCTGACTTATAAATTACAGCATACGTAACAACGTAAAAATAAGGAACAACTGCTACACTCAAATTTTCAAATTTATTTTTTTTTGATGCTGTTTATGCATTTTATTTTGATTTAACACCATGTATCAGGTTTGTCATTCAAACATGACTGCATCTTGTTAAATTGATTTGAAATTTCAGTTTTTTGGCTTAACTCAATGTTTTCATTTCGAAATAGCATGTTTCAATCAAGTACCTCAAAATATGTTGTACACTTCCCATCATGCTTTGCACATGACTGGATATGGGGAGAGAAAACGTTGAAATAAAGTGTTATTTTATGCATTTTTTAGTAAATTGAGATAATAGGGAGACTTTTTCATGTCTAATGCTCTATTATGTGGGCATTTTAAAAGACTTTCTATTGGTGTATTTTGTGCGAATTTCCATTGTGGTGAAGTGTGGAGCAAGTGGTTGGGTTGAGGACCTGCTTAAAAAAGTCTAAAATACTTATTTAAAAAAAAAAAAGCAACTCCAATGGGAATGCTAGTGATGTACACCACAGTACCATCCTTAAACTGCCAACATCTAACATTATATGTATAAAGAAAAGTTATATCTTACTGACTACTGTGAAATTATAACACTTTGGCTGTACGTGTGGTTCTACATGATGTAAAAATATCATCTCAACTCAGATATTTCATGTAGGATGAACTAAAGCAAGCTGAGTAAACTCAATTAAAATTTGACATGTCCTAATAACTTGATTTAATCATGTTCAAATAACATGATACAAACATGTGGAACCACTGTCCATGATCAGCCAAAGAGTCATTTTTTTTAGTGTAAATTAATATGAAGGAATTTCATATTTTTTAAGGTTAAAGGAACTGTCCGAAAAATGTATGGATAAAGTCCAGGCAGAAAATTACCTGTACAATTTGAAGTAGTTTGTGCTCTTTATTAAGACATACAGATAAAACTTCAGAATAACTTTAATAACAACAACAACAAAAATAATTTAATGCTTAACAGATCACTGTTTTAAATACATTCAAAAGGATGCTATAATAGTTCAACTACAGATGTGTTCATGTTAATGACTGGTGGGTGGAGAGCAGTGTTATGAATCCAAACTGTTTTGGAGCAAAACGTTTGAAATTTCCAGAAATACAGACGATGAAAATTTTTTTTCCTGCTAATAGAAATTTTACATGATATTTGCATAGCATATATTTATATATAAAGTATATATTTATGAGGTGGTTCTTTTTAATGAATCAAACACATATGGCTTCCTTTAATGTTGTTCCTTGGGCTCATGAGACTAGTTATTAAAGTATTTAGCAAAACATTATTTTTTTTTTATGTCGAAATTATGTCATCATTTGACAATATGTTTGCATCCCTGTTCTTTATAGGAACTGTTAAGGAACCGTGATTGTTTTTTTTTCTTCCCATGTCTGAAAAAAAATAACTGACTGCTTGTGGTTGCATTTCTGCTTTAAAGGGGTCCTATTATGCTTTTTCACTTTTTCAACTTTAGTTAGTCTGTAATGTTGCTGTTTGAGCATAAAAAAGATCTGCAAAGTTACAAAGCTCAAAGTCCACTCCAAAAGGAGATGTTTTATTTAACATAAATCACTTTTCAAAAAGTACAACAAACGACTCGTTTGGACTACAACGCATATTTTCCGGGATTTGTGATATCACAAATATCGACGAATGGGACGAGACCTGGTTGAGCTGCACTAGAGAAGGCAACGAGTGTTATCACTATGTCGGAGACACGCTAGCTTTTCCAAGGCAGATGAACTTAGGTTACAATCATCCAGGTTTAAATCACGCTCAAATTGATTTGATTTTGACGCAATATTTACACTGAAGCTCGCAGGTGGCTATGGTAAGGGGCATGACATTTCCCGACCAGGAGCCGAGTGCTGCCAATCACAACACAGACTGGCCCAGCTAACCAATCACAGCACATTTCGTATTTCAGAAGGCGGGCCTTCATTTGATACAGGAACTATTCGAGCCGGTCATGCCAGACTGAGGAGAGAGGTGTTGTAATAATGTAAAATATGTGAAAAATAATGTATGAGAAAACCTAAACTAAAACCTAGTATGAGAGCCTGTTCTAGTACACCCCCAAAACAAAATCAAGGCTTTGTAAAAGAGCATAATAGGACCCCTTTAAAGGATTAGTTTACTTCCGGAATAAAAAATTCCTGATATTTTACTCACCCCCATGTCATCCAAGATTTTCATGTTTTTCTTTCTTCAGTCAAAAAGAAATTAAGGTTTTTGAGGAAAACATTCCATGATTTTTCTCCATATAATGGACTTCAATGGGACCCAATGGGCTGAAGGTCAAATTGCAGTTTCAATACAGCTTCAAAAGGCTCTACACGATCCCAGTCGAGGAATAAGGGTCTTATCTAGCAAAACGATCAGTCAGATGAGCATTTGTTAAGAAGTATATACATTTTTGTGTTTTTTAGAAAAGTGTTTTTAGTTTTGCTAGATACGACCCTTACGACCCAGGCCTGTCTCTTTCTGATCTGAAGCGGGCAGAATGCAAAGCTAACGGGCTGTAGCTTCGCGTCAGGTGGTTCTTGAAGACCCAGAGAAACAAAACAAAACTACAAAATGTGCCCTCTGGTGGCTAACCAGGGCACCACAACCAGACACTGTGACAGAACTACTTGTGAACTATGAGCAGTTAATAAAGAATAACCAATTAATTACTAATCACAACAGTAACGTCTTAAAAGTGAACAATTGGGTTCTTTGTGGAAACTCATTTATGAATTTGATATCCCCCAAATAAGTCGGCTACATTTTAAAATTGTGACTACTACTCTTACCAAAGGATGGATGTTCAAACTTAAACATAGAATAATAATAAAAATGAAAATTCACTTAAAGTTAATAATTAAGAAGTGATGCTGACAAGCTCATGATTGAATTAGTTCACAATTATGATCTCTGCTTCGTGTCCGTTCAGTATCAATGTTTCCCACTCCAAAAGACCTACTGGTAAAAGATCACTAGTGCTTCACACAAATGTATGACTGTACAGTATGTCAGATATAAAATATGTTAAATAACGTATTAATTTACTTGTGAGTAATTACTGAGGGGTTAACGTGTTTTTCACTTTAAAATAATGGTCCAGATCACTAGTAGTTCCTGCAGGCTGACAAGGTAACGCTCAGTAGGTCTTTTGGAGTGGGATACATTGATACTGAACTGACACGAAGCAGAGATCATAATTGTGAACTAATTCAATCATGAGCTTGTCAGCATCACTTCTTAATTATTACAATTTTTAAGTGAATTTTCATTTTTATTATTATTCTATGTTTAAGTTTGAACATCCATCCTTTGGTAAGAGTAGTAGTCACAATTTTAAAATGTAGCCGACTTATTTGGGGGATATCATATTCATAAATGAGTTTCCACAAAGAACCCAATAGTTCACTTTTAAGACGTTACTGTTGTGATTAGTAATTAATTGGTTATTCTTTATTAATTGGTCATAGTTCGCAAGAAGTTCTCAATGAGGATACATTTTTTGAATAATTCTCAAATATCTAATAAGGAACTAGCTTTGTCCTAAATTTGCTATTACTTACTGCTTAGTTAATCTTGCTTCTCTATTAGTTAATAGTATTAAATTAAGTGTTAATGTAGTACTACCTATTACTTCCTGCATAGTTACTTGTTAACAACGGACCATTATTCTAAAGTGTTACCCAATAATGTACAGTATGTGGAAAATAATGTGTGTTTTGAACCTTAAACCGCATAAACACATTTCATTACACCAAATACATCAAATAATGTTCTTTTTAGCAACATCATATGACCCTTTTAAGTCCTGTAGCTCAAACCTCCAGTCCAGCGGGCGGCGCTGTTGTGTAAGCAGAGCTCATCCTCTGTGACTGCTGTCCACAGCGCTCCCTGCTAACCAGTTCTCCTGCAGGTCAATGCCTAGCCGATTGCTGACCACTCTGGTGCATCGTTGTATTTCAGAGTATTGAACCTCCGTCTGGAAATAAGCGGGATGTCCGGGACGAATGTGATTCAAATCACTAATCTGTCGTCGGCGGTGAGCAGTGATCAGATGAGAACTCTGTTCGGCTTCCTGGGGGACATCGACGAGCTGCGACTATACCCGCCTGAGTGAGTCACAACAACAACAACATACACACACAAGCACACACGCTCTCTCTCACTCGCCTGAGAAAGTCACAACAAACCATACATATCGGACACACACATCCCAAACAAACATATCAGACCGCTTCATAGCGTTGACAACACAGCATCAGCATCACACCTTCACACGCACACATTAAACACATAACTACATCCTCACATACGTACACACTGCATCCTTACATATTAAACACACTTGCACAACATCACTATAACACATACTCTTCAAACACACCACACATGAGCATCAAAAACCCTACACTTCCACACTTTAAGAATGACACACACACACACACACACATCAAAGGCCTTGACAATGACGATATGACTTGTGTGAACCCTCAGCGATGTTGTAACTTGATTATGTGCTATCTGAAACCATGTATGGGACTTATCATCAGTAATGGGACTTATTGCACCACCATAACCCATTACACACTGCTTACTCCACTTGCATAGATTTAAATATCTGTAGGTACTTGCAGATTTAGTTAGGCCTATGTGTATATCTTTATTATCCTGGAGTGCAACAGTCAGGAATTCCATTCTGTTTCTCCATAGGGGACAATGATTTTGAATGGTAACTTATATAAGCCTTTAAAGACAGACCTACTGTGAGCAACACACTTACTCGTGCTGTACAGCAGAATTCCTGGTGAACATCTGCATTACCCATAGAGTGCATTAGTGCCCATTAATTGAATTTCTCCCCTGCACATTCCTCAATCACATGCACACAGCACACTTACTGCTGGGCTATTGAGGACACATCCCCTACATGCACTATGCATTCCTCTATAACATGCACAGATAATTTCTTGAATCTTGAACACAAAATTATGACTAAATGTCCGTCTTGGTGAGTATGCAGGCAGGTAGGTAGCTTTTATTGTCATTCAACTGTACATACAGAGTGCACATATGAACGAAATTCCGTTCCACTAGCTCATAAATACTGCACTAAACTAAACGCATACCATAAAATCAGTATACAAATATAGATATAATAAAAATTACAACAGTGTTCATTTAAAAGAATATAACACTAAATGGAATGACAGTAGCATATAAATATTAAATAATGCACATAGTAATTAGCAGCATCTAAAACAACATTATTGCACTTATTAAGCAGCAGCATATAGTACAATTATTGCACATCATAAAAAGTACTGTTATTTCAATGTCCACATCTAGTACACATAAGACTCACTACAAAAAGTTTCAGTGAAATAAAATGGTTAAGAGGTTATTTTTGAGTTCAGAAGTCTGATAGCATGTGGAAAACTATTACAGAACCTTACTGTTCTGCACCGAATGCTGCGAAACCTTTTTCCAGAGGGCAGCAGCGTAAACAGTCCATAATGAGGATGGGTGGGGTCTTTTGCGATGTTTTGAGCACGAGTCGGACCGCATTTGTGTGCGAGGTCCTGGATGGAAGGCAGTGAAGAGCCAATGATCTTTTCCGCTGTCCTCACCACTCTCCGTACAGACCTCCAGTCAGAGGCTTTACAATCCCCAGACCATACAGAGATGCAGCTGGTCAATATGATCTCTATAATGCATTTGTTGACAGTACTGAGGATGGGAGAGGGAAGGTGTGCTCTTCTCATCCGACGCAGACAAAAAAGACACTGCTGTGCTCTCTTCACAAGAGAGGCGATGTTAACGGTCCATGTCAAGCTATCTGTGATCTGCACCCCCAACAACTTGATACTACTGACTACTTCCACCGCAGTGTCATTGATAATGAGTGGTGGACAATTCACATAAATTACATAAATATTACATACATTTGTTTAAAGGTCCCATATTGTCAAAACTGAAATTTCCTGGCTTTCTGTCATGATAACTGAGGTCTAGGTGCTATGTAACTACCATATAAGTTTAAAAAATGTCAGTCCACAGTAAAATTCACACAGCCTCCATAAAGTAGCTGTGATTTTTCATGAACCGTTGTGACTTCCGTAAAAAGTTGACGTCAGAACTACACAGTCACCACCCCGAGCACCGCCCACCGTCCCACTCTCCTTTTCCAACATTGCGGAAACATGTCAAAAAGGTTCACTTTAACCACGAAACCAGATCGGCCGACCTGTAACGTTACACTCTCACTCAAAGGATGGACGATCTGACAGGATTGCTACTATGAGGTGGATCACATCTAACATGTATAGTAAAGACAAACTCACGGTGTCTATCTAGTCATGATGAAGATGTATATACATTTCAGTTTCAGCAGGCAACTATTTTTACAGCTACATTATTGTTCCAGCCACAATTAATCACAACAATATATATACAATTACAAATGATTATATATAAATCGTCAGTTTGTTGTTTTATACACATGCACACAGACATTATTTCATACACGACAGAAACATAGACATAGACATATGGCAAGAAATCTGTAGACGCGCCCATAACAAGAAAAAACAATACTTTATTTAACCTTTTCTGATAAGAAGTGTGCGCTGCAAACGCAAGCATTTTTGACGATTGTTTCTGTCCAGTCTGCTCGTTTTATCGCGTTTAACCACAGCTGTCGTTGGTTTTTTGTCTGGCAGTGGCAGCAGATATGCGATCAAATTTCTAATTTGAGGCTGTATTACGTCGATTCTGGCACCCAACATCACAACAAGATGATATTTTAAGCTCCTTATGTAGCCGAATCTCCGCTGGTTTGAATGGGCCGCCTCCAGTTTCCCCTTTGTTTTGCTGCCTCCAGCTAGCGCTGTGACGTCGGCTGACCCTAGTTACCTGTGGTTGGCCTGGCCATGCGTCACTCAGAAAACAACAGGCCAATCAGAAGAGAGGCTCATGAATATTAATTAGACAGGCCAAAATCGACCTGTTCTCAGAAGAGCTCCTGAGAAAGGAGCTGTAAGAACTGCTTTGCACGAGTCATTTACGAATAATTTAGAAATTAGGTAAAATTAAATCTATTTTTTATGAAAACTAATGTGTTTTTTGACCTTGCATGCATGTAAACCTGTTTTAGGAGACTCATAAATCAATATTAGCAACCTTAAAAATGGCATAATAGGGGCACTTTAATGAATCCTAAAAAAAGTATCAGCTTGTGACCAAATAAAATGTTTATATTAATGTTTGCATATGATACCGTTTCTTTAAAGGGGTCATATGATGTTGCTAAAAAGAACATTATTTTGTGTATTTGGTGTAATGAAATGTGTTAATGCGGTTTAAGGTAAAAAAAAAAACATTATTTTCCACATACTGTACATAATTGTTTCTCCTCTATGCCCCGCCTTTCTGAAACGTATCGATTTTTACAAAGCTCATCGGTCTGTAAAGCGAGGTGTGCTCTGATTGGCCAGCTATCCAGTGTGTTGTGATTGACGAATACCTCAAGCGTGTGACGAAAAAGTTTACCATTTTTATCCTTTTTTTTACAAGTTTACCCTTTACCATATTGTGATGCCGTGTCCCGGCCGGAGCGATGAGACAAAAACATTAAAACCAATTATAAACGAGGCATTTGTTGCATCCAGTGGGGACATAATTACGGATTATAATGATTTATACTGTCTTTTTACGCGTTACATTGCATCACACGTAAACATAAAACCATGTCTGCATTTGTGATCGGAGAAATAACAAACAACAAGCGCTACTCTACACTGCTCAAAACTCACGTTTGAATCGTCAGTGGCAAATTCTTTAAATATAAAAAACTTACTTACAATCTGAGAGTCAGAACAGCCGGCATTGTAGTCTACTCTACCAGGATCCAGGAAACAGTCCTCCATAAAATGCGCTGGACACATCTGAATATTTGGGTTGAACTGTTCTGGAACAGTGTTGTAAATACAACTTAACCACTGATTTCTAGTCGTGTCCTCTTTTGGAAGGCCAAACAAAGTAGTTTCGCTTTCGCAATAATACACACAGCGTCACACACGACGGCCTAGAGGGAGCGGAGTCCAGCTTGAGTGAGCGGCGGCGGGTGGGCTTGAGAACGGCACGACCGGCGGACTTGCGGCAACCACATGTGATGACCCCGGGCTGGACTCCGCTTCGTCCACGGTGAAAGCCAATCCGGCGATCCACAGCGCGAAGTTGATGTATTTCCTCAGCGACCAGCACGGATCAGCTCTAGGCATGGGGAAGCAGGTATCATCCTCTTTTGGAAGGCCAAACAAAGTAGTTTCACTTTCACAACAAAACACACAGTGCCTTCAAGACATGGCGGCAGCGGCAACAACAATACTACAGCAAGAATAAAAGTTACGCCACCTTTCTTTGCGTGAACATTTGGGCGGCGTTATGCAAATCTTCCCACATCGTGACGTAGACATGTGGGGGTGTGTTAGAACGAGCCTTTTTAGGTAGGTGTGGTTGACTAGGCGTGACAATTTTCCATCCCTTTGCAACCCTAGTGCCCACACACTTTTTCAGCGGCTTAATTAAAAAAAAAATTAAATCATGCGAATGGATGGGTTCAACAAAAGCATACAATCGATTAACAACCACGGAGCTCAAAGTTTCCTTATGAAGAAAATGAATTGAGTTTAATTCTGGAATCCAACTGTTGTACTCTATATTATTCTGAAAATAAATCTCCACCAATCAGAGAATTGTGACGTGTCAAAAGAGCACTTAGCCCCCACTGTCAGTTTTCTTACTCTCTCAAACTGCTTTGATATTTGTTGTGGTCGACCGATATGGGATTTTTAATGGCCGATGCCGATATTGAGAAATCAGTCTGGCCGATATAATACATGTAATTACAGTAAATGAGAGACATGCAGAAATTTGGTGAAACTAAATGAACATTTATTATGCATAAATATTTATTAAAACCTACATTTAAAAAAATAAACAATTGAGGTAACAATTAGTGCAGCCTTTCCTTTTCTTTTGCTGGAAATTTACAAGTTTTTTTTATAAAACCTAAACAATTAAAATGTAAACAACAGAGGTAACACTTAAATGAACAAGGTTTAGTGCAGCCTTTCTAACATTTATAATTAATAAACAAATTAATATTCATAAATTAATGTCAAAAATATGTGTAATTCCATGTATTTTATGTACAATACATATATATAGTTTACCGAGCAACAGGTTGTTTTAATTATAGCATGGGATAGTTGGTTAAAGGTTCACCCAAAAATGAAAATTAGCCCACGTAATTTGTGGGCTAATTTTCATTTTTGGGTGAACTAACCCTTTAATAATAAAGATATATGTCTCTGATCTGTTTTGTTTTGCTTGTCTGTTTCATTGTAAAAATAATACAAGCCTGGATGCGTATAATTACATGCTTGGTTATCAGCATATAGCAGCATTAAATAAGCCCCGGATCATATTAAAAGTTATACTACACGCAATATTACGCCAATCATGGGCAATCAAATACAGCAGATATTCCTGAATACACATATAAATGAATTCAAACTAATTATTATAACTTAACATGAGAGTTCTCGTGTCGACCCAGCTTTCATTCTGGAGTGCACCGGCTTTTGAGTTCACCGGAAAACAGCGTCTTGTTTAAAAGTACCCGAGAACAACGCGCATATCTGAGGAAGAGCCAGTTGTGGGATTTTTGATTGTTTGTGAGGTAAACACGGTTTCATTTTTGTTTGAATTCGTTTATATCACATCTGTGTCTCCCACCGGAGCGAATCTGACATCTCACGGTACGTTTGAATAAGACTTTGCTGCACGCCGGAGTCAAGTCAAGTCAAGTCACCTTTATTTATATAGCGCTTTTAACAATACAGATTGTGTCAAAGCAACTGAACAGCATTAATTAGGAAAATAGTGTCAATAATGCAAAGTGACAATAGTAAACACTCATTTTTCAGTTAAAGACAGTTCATCATTGAATTCAGTGATGTCAACATCCAGCTCAGTTTAAATAATATCTTTGCAATCATGTCAACGATATCGCCGGAAATGAAGTGTCCCCAACTAAGCAAGCCAGAGGCAGCGCGGCTCTCCGCGCTCTCAGCTGGGTCTGCTTTGCCATCAGGTCCCGGATCTGCTTCTCCACGGCCTCCAGCTCGACCTGCACCGAATGCAGCTCGAACGTGTCCTCACCTGCACTCAAAGGTAGACACACATCCGCCATTAAAGCAAGTAACAGTGAGTAAAACAATGGTAATGTGTGTGAATAGAGTATTAGTGTAAGCGAGATTAGCGGCAACCACGCTGGCGATGCTAGCGGGCTATATGCTAATAACGGACTCGGAAGTCAAAAATAGAACTAGTGCTAACAAGGCGCTCTGATTGTTTTTGTTGTAGAATACGATAGGGGATATATTCACACGTTATAGAACCGATAAAGGATGGTGTATAAAATTGAATTTAAGATAAAAATGGGACGACAAAGAATTAACTTGACGGAGCTCAAACTCAAACCACACGGCAGCAACAAACAGGAAGTGACGTCATGAGTGTTACTGTATGTAACACAACGTAGCCTCACGTTAGAAAGTAAATGACAATTGCTAATTTTACTGTCTGCCAGGTGCTGGCTTCACATCTGAGTGGCTTGTCTTAAAGAGCAAGCATAAATGCACAATATGGTGTCATAATCTGGTTTGAAAAACATCGGCCACACGGAAAGACTTATCGGCCGAGGCCGATATTTAACCCTCTACATTGCGAGTAAATCACTCGCAAATGTGACTAAATCTTACTCTGGGCGACTAAATAATGTCTAACATTAGCCATTAGCAAATAAATTCTTAGATTTTACACGCCAGTATGTGTGTGAGAGGCGTTCAACACAGATTTTCACTCGATAAACACTCTGACTGAGTGCTTGAGAGTTTCGCTCTTCTTCAAGCGATCTGTACTATTTGGATGCGCTCAATGGATCATGTCATGTACTCAATCGATGCGCAGTATGTAGCACGCAGCGCACCTGTATTTGACGTACCGTAAACTAGTGTGAAGGCGCACGACTCGCCGTCGCTTTACTGATAGCGCTGTGTTTCTCACACATGCAAAGAGAGAGAGCGAGAGTCTTGCATACCACGCTGAATCGACGCGCTACATGTAAACCATATTCTTTGTTGTATTTTCCTGTCAAAATAACAGAGTTCATTTAGAATTATTCAGCTTTTAAGAACAAGCAGAAGATATGCCGGTTTCTCGGCAGTGGGCGGAGCTAATGCTCTCGTTGGTTGGCACTCATCTATTACCGTCCCTGTTTTGATTTCAGCAAATCAGTTCAAGCGAACACTGACACCATGATTAATATTCATGAACCCAGCAGATAATAATAGTAGTAGTAGTATCTTTTAATAATAATTACTATTACCTATGACCAACAATATCTTAAACACCACCACCAGTCCTAAGTTCAGTTAAAATGACAAATATGCATTCATTCATGGTTACCAAGTTTTAGCTCTAATCACTAGTTCTATCATTAAATAGTGATTATCATAATATCATAATATAATGCTTGATTGGCTGAAGTTAAGAGTCCACATTCAGTTATTTAAGAAGCTGTTCCATTTTACAAAGATAAGCTGATTGGGTGGAATCATGTGTGTGTGTGTGTGTGTATAGCTAAGTAAATGTGTGTGTGTGTGTGTGTGTGTGTGTGTGTAAAATAGTATAACAGTCTGGCGAGTAAACAAAAAAATTTACTAGCCAATGGCGATTATATTGCCAAGGTGTGCGTAGAGGGTTGATATTTTAAAAAATCCAAATATCAGTGATATATGCAGCGATATATCAGTCGACCACTAGATATTTGTATGCATAATATGCATATTTTGCAATAAACTTAAAATGTAGTGTTTCAGTATGTAAAATCAACATTTAAATCAATATTTTTATATTTCTCTATTGTAATCCATTTATGTCATTCACAATGCTTCATGGAATGTAGTTCTTTCTTACATTAAAGCCATTACGTCCACATTCTTTTAGACTGATTTTCAAAATACTTCTTTTTTTTTTTTTTTTTTTTTCAAATAAAAGTTTGTAATTTTGTGTTTCACCATGCTGGTGTTTTAATTTGTGGTTTATAATTCTTAAAGTAAAAAAAAAAAACCCTATGGGAAAAATACTTCCGGAACCAAGGCAGCCAAAAAAGTGGGTGGGCACTGTTGCACTCTATCCACCTTATTTTGCGGAAATAAGCTGTTTTCTATGAATGTGCTTCTGAGACTTCTGCTTCATTAGCCATGGTAGGGAAATAAGGAGAAGAATAACAAAGTGCAGTAAACGGTAAAATTGTTTGTGCTTCAACCCGGTGTGTTTATTAAGACAACATATTAAAATAATATGGTAAGAAACACCAGTTTGAAAAAAAACAGCAGTTTTGTACAGCTAAAAATAGTGGATGACACCGGAAGTCAGACACATTGCATTAACAAATGAAAAATAAGGTGGATACTTGCTTTTGTAGACAATTCATTTTATTGTTTAAAATCTCTAAAAGCACAGTTAGCAGACTTCTGAATAGTGCTAATATTGTAAACTAAAAATGAAATGAAAAATTTTCATTAACTGAAAAACTCTAACCTTAATTGAAAAAACTAAACTAAAAATACATTTTTTGATTTCAGATTTAATAAAATAAAAATGATCAACTAATTGTGGTTTGTGATACACAATATATTGAAATATTTCCAATTTTATAACATTGTTCATAACATTGACAGTTTTTTTATGTATTATGAATGAGTCTGATTTATTCAAAATCTCTGACTCGCAATCATAATGCTGTTTGAAATATCAGCACAACCTTTATTATCTGTGGCCTCATGCCTACAGCTGATTTTAATAAAGAAGTTTTTTTTTTATATTTACAGCAAAAACATGTCATTTACTCACCCTCATGTCATTTCAAACCTGTGTGACTTTCATTTGTGGAA
Organism: Sinocyclocheilus grahami; assembly: GCF_001515645.1. NCBI lineage: Eukaryota > Metazoa > Chordata > Actinopteri > Cypriniformes > Cyprinidae > Sinocyclocheilus > Sinocyclocheilus grahami. The sequence goes on along the minus strand of NW_015505391.1, from coordinate 1,066,823 downwards.
GACTTTTGAAGAATGTTGGTAACCAAACAGTTTGGGTTACCATTTATTTCCATTGTATAAACATAACGGAAGTCAAAAGGGAACCGAAACTGTTTGGTAACATTCTTCAAAATATCGTTGTGCGTGTGTGTTCCACAGAAGAAGGAAGGTCTTTCAGGTTTTGGAATGACATGAGGTTGACTAAATCAGTGTTTCCCAACCGGTGTGCCGTCTGTCGAGAGCAGGGGTGCCGTGTAAAAAAAAAAAAATCATTTTTTTATATTTTTAAATTGCTAAAATGTTCAAAAAAGCATCTATTATATAATATCCATTTCTGATGTCGCCAATAATTAGAGATGCACTGAAATTTCGGCTGCCGAAAATTAGTTCACCGCTCAGGTTTCACTTTCACGTGGTGTGACGCTCTGCGTATTATCCCACTCTATGCGTTTGCACTCCGCTCAGTCGCTCCGCTCGTATACCGTTCATGCGAATCGGAACAGC
>NW_015505391.1:1063498-1064448 GCF_001515645.1 Sinocyclocheilus grahami | reverse complement strand
TTCCAAAGGGTGCCGCGACTAAAAAAAAAGGTTGGGAAACACTGGACTAAATGATGACAGAGTTAATTTTTGGGTGGACTATCCCTTTAAGAATTGCTTAGGACAGCAGCTAAACCACAGAGGAAGTCCTCTACATTAATTTATTACAGCACTATTTTGCATAGTATTTTAACTCCACTTAAGATCAGCCTTATAGACTCTGACTTTGCAAAGTTCATATCTTCTGTTTTGATAATTGACCAGAGAAAAGTACAGTCCTATGCAGCATATTATATCTACAGTATATTCATAAAAAAGGGGAATTAAATCCTTGTTTTTCTTCTCTTTCAGCAATGCACCGCTTTCCTTTTCATCCAAAGTTTGTTACATAAAGTATCGAGAGCCTTCCAGTGTTGGTGTGGCACAACATTTAACCAACACTGTTTTTATAGACAGAGCTTTGATTGTTGTCCCCTGCGCTGAAGGTTAGTACATTTGCATGTGTGTTACATTTGTGTGCCAGATTATACAAAGACACTGACTATCTAACTGCAAATCAAACTTTTGAGAAGAACAAACCATAATTGGCTTCCTGACATTATTTTGTGTGTTTTTGTGTCCCAGATTTGTATGATAACCATGAGTCTGTGTGCTGAGCTATCACTGCTATCAGCTCTGTTTTATTTTGTGAGTTCATTGGAGGTGGGTGGAGTGACACCAGCTCACTTGTTTATCAGTTGAGCTGGAGGATGTGGAAATGATGGAGGTGATTAAGATCATTCTTTTGGGTTATGTAACAACATCAGGACTGTGTCAACACACTTTTATTGTTTTGCTAAACTCGAGGGATTAGGGACACAGTCATTAGTTCATATTCATAAATGGGTTTTGCCTTTTGAATAGGGGTTTAACAGTGAACTGATGCATTGCTAGAAAATTAGAAAAGCAGGGTGAAACAGCACAAAATCACT
>NW_015505391.1:1016829-1062180 GCF_001515645.1 Sinocyclocheilus grahami | reverse complement strand
ATTCAAAATGTAAAATTAAGATCAAAATAATTTTTTTAAAGAAATCTCAAGCCCTATTTTTGTCCCTTTTCATGCAAAGTGTAGTCAGATTATGAAATGAGCATTCGTTGCAGAGTGTGAAGGCAGAGGGTATGAAGTGAAAGGGTGAGGTCTTCTCAAGTCTACTGTGCGACCACTGGCTAACAACTTTTTTTTGCCTTTTTTTTTTGTTGCTTTTTTTGTGTGTAAACATCCGTATTCATGAAAAACATGGTAGCTAAGCTTCCCTCTTGCCTAAAATGCTTGTCCTCGTGACTTAGTTCTGGATGGCTTACTACGTTGATTAATTTGGTTTCTGTATGTTTTTTCTGTGTTGATTATGTGTGCATATCAGATGACTAGAGTGACCCAGGCTACACTACTACACTAGCCTGACTCAAGGCTTTGTTTTCCAAGCCACTATACCCGCCGGGGCCCACGCTGCCTTCAAGGGGGGAATGTGACCAGGAGCGTAGCTGCTGAACCTTCCGAGATGGACACCTTGTCTCTTTTTATTTTCTTTTATTTTAATTTCCTTTTATTTATTTTTATTTCTCTCACATGTTGTCCCTTTTTTGCCTCTTAGAAGAGTTGCATATTCATTGTGTTTTTTTTCCTTTTTTTCCTGTCCCCTTGTCCCTCGTCCCCAATCACACAGTTGCACCCCTTTGCCTGTCTTTGAACGCTGTCCAGGTTGACTTGCCACCCAGTGTTGGAGGGAAGTTTGAACGGTACAAGGGCAGCTCTTACTGATATCTAATGCATAAAGATTTCCTCCTCTCTCTCTTTCTCTCGCTCCTCTCCACTGATCTGCTTAGGGTTTTACTTAGAATGAATATTACTTATTCCTTCATTATTTAATATAGCCACACAGTGCCTCACAAAGTATTCAGACCCTTCACCAATTTTCTGTTTTTACTGAATTATAAGTACTGAAATAGATTTCTTTTTCATAGCACTAATTGCATGTCAGGTTTTTTAGAAAATATTCTTAAATGTTCTTGGTTATTAATTATTATTTTGTCAGTTATTTATTCTTATTTTATAATTTATTCTTAATATTCTTAAAAGACAGTAGCAGTTACTTAAATTTTGAGCACAGTATGTAGTTATCTTTAGCTGTTTGATGCTCAAATATAGCTACATGTTCAATGTTGGATTGAGATCAGGACTTTCAGTTTTCAGAGCTTCAGTTTTTAAGCTAAAACAGGTTGTCTTGCAGCATTTTTTAATGCATATTTTCTAGGGCTGCATGATCTATCAAAATAAAATTGACATTTCAATATGGCTTAGTGTGAATATAAAAATAGCAAAGGTTGCCATTTAATGAAATAAATAAATGTGCTATGATTTTGGATTTCATTTACTTAAGCTACTGTAAGCCTAATAGTTTAACGTTTGAAAATAAATAAATTAAGATGTAAATATTAGTATTATAATTTTACAGACATATTATGAAATTGTTTTAATATTTGTGAAATATTTGTGCCTGTGAAAACTCAAGGAAAGACTCTTTATTTAAAAAAATAATTTTTAGCTTTTTTAATTTTTATTTTACTAACTGCTCACCTGCAAAATCACCCCAGTCATTCTCAGGGATGCAAACGTGTCTCATTTCGGTGAAATTCGCCATTTTGAATTCAAAATGGATCATTTGTGTGATTCGTGTAGATCCGGGGAGTTTCTACACGTTTCACTCCTGAGTCCTATGTGTTTTTGTGTGTACGCTCTGGTTTCCAATTACAAAACCAAAAGTTTAAATTTACAGTGTTTTTGCAGCGTTGCGTATTGTAGCCAATCACAGGCATCTGTGTTAAAAGCAATGGCCAATCAGAGGTGTTTACTGTAGGTTAGTCAGAATCCGCTCTGAACCACTGATCTATAATAGAGTTGTATAGGTCAGTGCTCTGAACTAATTTTGGTTTTCGCAAGTTTACGGAGTTCTACACGCTCACATATCTTCCTAATATTATAAGAGAAAGAGAAAAAAAAGCATACACAGTGCACATATTGATAGTCTAGTTCAGGAGTCACCAAACTCGGTCCTGGAAGGCCGGTGTCCTGCAGAGTTGAGCTCCAACTTGCCTCAACACACCTGCCTGGAAGTTTCTAGTATACCTGGTAAGACCTTAATTAGCTGGTTCACATGTGTTTGATTAGGGTTGGAGCAAAACCTGCAGGACACCGGACCGAGTTTGGTGACCACTGGTGTAGTTAGTCATTGATGATATCAGGAGTTTACATGTGCGAAAGCTTGGTCAGTTGCGCTATAAAAATGGAACGCCCTTTGCTCGGTTTCTCTAGCTTTACATCAGGGGTTTTCAACCTGTGTGCCAGCACCTTTTAATTCAGAGGCATGCACTTGGCATGTGTATGCCTGTCAAGTTGTGCTCAGAAACAGGCTCAGCCATCAAGCTGAGTCAGGTAAGGAAAAATTTAAGGGGGTCTGAATTCTTTCCGTACCCACTGTATTTATGTTTCAGTATAATTATGCATGCTGGACCAGGGGTGGTCCTTTTTAGGTGGGCTTTATCTATCTATTTGATCACTTAGGGTAAACGTCATATTATGTGACTACACATTATGTCCTTCGAGCTTACAAAAGTCTCCGGTTACTGAACGTAACCTCAGTTCCCTGAGGGAATGAGACGTTGCGTGCAGCTTGCTGACTCATTGGGGAAACACCTTTCTCCTTAGAAAACTGAAGTCTGATTCGCTTAATGCCATTACTCTACAATGGCCATTAGCATGTGAAAATTTGGGGGTGTGGCACCCCTTTTAACACAGAGCTTGGTGCCATTTTCCTCAGAATCTTCGACTGAACAAGACCTGAGCGAAAGTGACATGGCACGAACGCAATGTCTCATTCCCCTCTCAGGGAACCGAAGTTACTTTTAGTAACCAGAGATGTACCATTTAAAAATTTCTCTCGATGTTGCGCGCAGCTTGCTTGTGCGAACCCAAGTTCGCTCCTGTTCAAGCAGGTGAGCTTGAATGGAGATAGAATCCAGACTCACACCCAGGAAAAGATTTTTGGGTTGCAGCTGGCTTTTTTGCATATTGATTGTTAGGGATGGCTCGATACCACATTTTCAGAACCGATATCGATCCGATACCAGCGCAGTTTTTTTTAAATCAGTGTAGAGTTTCTATACCTCAATGTGTAGGTCGATCATCACTCTTTTGTATGTTACACACAATCTACTAAATATAGACAGCTTCATTATAAAAAAAATAACAAACAAAAAATATAATCAAAATCTATGACAAAAATACTATTATAAACTAGGTTAATGGATAATTCAGTAGCAAATGTTACTCTAGAAAAATCATGAGTGCACAATAATTTTATAAAATCCTAAACATTTAGTGAAAAAAAACAAATTTAGTGGGTAACAAATAAAAGTGAATAAAAGATATCAGGTAGAAATGTACACTATTTAGAAACAGTACGAAACTCCAGCAAGATAAATTCCTTTTATGCAAAACCATTTATCTTTATTTACAGATCAAGTATAACATTAGGAACATTTAATCTTCTTTGAGAGAGTTTCATTGTCTTGATTGTCATAACTGAACGTGACACACAGTTTGAATGCTGAATGGAGGATGACAGACAGGCTGCGGAGAGAAGAGTTTACGTGAACGTGACTTAAATATTCATCCGTACCTCACATTAAACTATGGAAAAGCTTCAGAACACTTGAAATATAGTGCACAGAAGGATCGGTCTCGTCTGACCGATACCCCGATCCAGCAGAAAGTGGCAGTATCGGAGTGATACCGATACTGAATATCGGATCGGCGCACACCTATTGATTGTGAGTCCCAGACACTGGAGGTGGCTGATGAGAAAACCTCTGTGGTTGCAAAGCTCGCTCACTGAGTCTAGGTCAGAGGTCCCCATCCACTCAATTTCATGTTAAATAAGTAAATGAAAGATTGCTCTGATCTGTCACATATTAGGAGTTAAACGGATCGCAGTTGATCCGTAATACGTACGGATGAGACCCTACCGTTCGGCATGCATGTGATTTGCAGATTAATTTGCCAATTTACACGTGCAAGCAATTTTAAACCAGAAGAAGAAGAAACGAAAGAGAGCTCAATTCGTTACTCACGCGCTGTTCTTGCACATAATCAAAACGCGCACAAGCATAGAAACGTGTTTCAGACAGCGCGGAAACTCTGCCATGCAGACCATTTTTGCCTAGTCTCTTTCTTATGGTGGATTCATGAACACTGTCCTTAACTGAGGCAAGTGATGCCTGCAGTTCTTTGGATGTTGTTTGGAGTCTTTTGTGACCTCTTGGATGAGTCGTCGCTGTGCTCTTGGGGTAATTTTGGTCGGCCGGCCACTCCTGGGAAGGTTCTCCACTGTTCCATGTTTTTGCCATTTGTGAATAATGGCTCTCACTGTGGTTCGCTGGAGTCCCAAAGCTTTAGAAATGGCTTTATAACCTTTTCCAGACTGATAGATCTCAATTACTTTCTTTCTCATTTGTTTCTGAATTTCTTTAGATTTCGGCATGATGTCTAGCTTTTGAGGATCTTTTGGTCTACTTCACTTTGTCAGGCAGGTCCTATTTAAGAGAATTCTTGATTGCGAACAGGTGTGGCAGTAATCAGGCCTGGGTGTGGCTAGAGAAATTGAACTCAGGTGTGATAAACCACAGTTTTAAAACGGGGGCAAACACTTCTTCACACAGGGCCATGTAGTTTTGGATTTTGTTTTCCCTTAATAATAAAAACCTTCATTTAAAAACTGCATGTTTTGTTTACTTGTGTTATCTTTGACTAATATTTAAATTAGTTTGATGATCTGAAACATTAAAGTGTGACAAACATGCAAAAAAATAAGAAATCAGGAAGGGGGCCAACACTTTTTCACACCACTGTACATAGGCCTACACATAAAATTAGCCTATGTCAAAAACCCTTCACGGCATTGTCATTCTCTGTGCTTTTAAATATTTATTTTCTGGCTTATCTGAAAAAAATCGTCCGATCTGTGACTCATAAAACCACAATATAATGCGTTGAACCACTATATAATGCTATTATAATACATAATGGCATAATATATATATTAGGCTATATATATATCCCATCAAACCCAACCCACCCCCACCCGTCCAGCCGGTCCGCGAGAATATTTTCCAAACTTAACCGGTCCGTGGTGTAAAAAAGGTTGGAGACCCCTGGTCTAGGTAGTTTGCTATTCGTATTCCCATCAATCGAAGTGGGGAGAGGGCTGCATTCATGCACTTGGTGAAAGTGCGTGAGCTAATGGCTGATTTATACTTCTGTGTCGGACCTACGCCGTAGCCTTTACACCGTAGGCTATGCGTCAGTTTTCATTTATACTTCAGCGTCGTTGTCCGTGTCAACGTGCAGTACACATGCAAACCGCTAGTCTGTAGTGTCCTCGGGCATGTTGCTGGTGTAACCCGCAGTACCACGGCAAAAGCCGAAGAAGAAGCGGCTCGTGGGAGAAGCATTATAGCCGTGACGGTGGTAAATAAATATCAAATCTTTAAATGATTAATTAAAACTACAAAAAAGAGACAACAACGGAACAGGAGAAGATAGCATAATTTTTAATCTTCACAAGGACTTCCACCACGGCAGATCAACATTGTTTGTCGCAGACAACTACTGATGTATAATGCTATGTAGTGTAATAAATGATAAGACACTTGTTCTTTGCTTTGTTTTATTTTATATAAGAAGGTGTAACATCAAAATATATTAAAGTGCACATAAACACACACAAAACTCAAGTGCATACGGAGGGAGGGGTTCTAGCAGACCAATCACAGCGCTTGCGGTCCGCGTAGAATTGACACGCTGTTAGATTTTTGGAGAGGTGCACGTCAGGCTACGGCGTAGGGTGTGTGTCTATGCGTAGGCTACGGCGTAGGTTCAACGCAGAAGTATAAATTGGGCTTAAGGAGAGGCCAAAGGGGAGTACCGAGAATTGATAGGCCACTCCTTCGAAAGCAAATCTCAGAAATTGCCTGTGATGAGGGGCTATCTGGATATGGAAATAAGCATTCTTTAGGTCCACTGAAATAAACCAGGGTTAAATGAACGATAGGATTCGTTTCAGTGAAATCATTTTGAATGAACGTTTCGCTAGAGTGTGATTCAAACGACGTAGATCTAGAATAGGGTAAAGATTGCCATCCTTTTTTGGAACTAAACAATAGCGGCTGTAAAAAATGGTCTCTCGTTCCTCGGGAGGCACAATCTTCACAGCTTCTTTGGCTAGGAGATTGTGTATTTCTGCTCTTAAAACTGGAGCATTTGAGGCTTGAACTTCCGGTGTTACCACTGCGTGCAAACTGAAGCTTGTAGCCGATTCCATGCCATGAATCCTTGGGACGCACCGAAGGCTCTGGATGCGGGCAGGGCTTTGGAGCTGTATCAGCTTGCAGTCTAGAGGAAGAGCGCTGAGCGGATGAGGAGCAGGAGTGGGCTGACTTGTGCGTTTCGGCATGAAGTGCTTTTTCACCCTTGATTGCTTTTGTGCTTCAGAGAATTGCTCTGTGAGGGATTCAACCGAGCTGCCAAAAAGCCCAGAGGGACTGATAGGGGTGTTCAAAAGGACTGCCTTCTCTGCATCCCTCATGTCCATCAGCATTAGTCATAGGTTACCCATGGCACGGCCAATAGACTGCGCCGTCATCTTAGTGGCTCACAGGGTGAGATCAGTGGCTCTGCGAAGCTCTCTAAAGATTTCAGGATCCGGGCCTTGTCTCTTTTTAAAGGGGGACATAACACACATTTTCACCAATCTCATGTTAATCTTGAGTACCTATATAGTAGTATTGCATCCTTCATATCTCTGAAGATTCTTTAGTTTTATCAGATTTACAAAAGACAGATGCAGCTTTACGATTCTCTCAGAAAATAGCCGAGCTCCTGGAGGCGTGCCGTGGGCGGAGCTAAAGAGTCATGAGCACTTACGCGCTGATTGCCAACAAAACACAGAAATTTGAAGCAGTTTTACTCGCCGCCTGCAATTCCAGCTCATGACCAGGATATTTTATCACTGGGACTGCTCTGTCTTTCAGTATGAAACGATCTGCAAATCCAGTGTCGAACTGGGCCTTGTTTATAAAACATTCATCACTGAAATGACGGGAACAAACACACATGCGAAACTCCATTGCTTTCCCAGAAAAACAAACAGTATCCACTATTCCCTTAATGCTGGGTTCTTTGGGAAGCTGAACAAGGTTATCTTTCCCTTACCAAAAACACACTTCTTTGGAGATACTTCTTCTCAAGCAAGTCCTGTGCAGCGCCGCCAACAACTTCCATAACCCGAATGAAGCAAGGTGATGAGCTCTCGCTCTTGCTCTCACTCTATTTGCTGTGTGCGCGCGCTCTTCCTGGAGAAGAAATTCAATACAAGAAATTCCGCTCTTCGTGACGTCATGAAGAGCCATGCTCGAAAAAAAACTTTCCAAAACTTTTTCGAACCCGGAAGGAGTGTATTTGGCACAGAAATACTCTGTCATATGTCCAAATCGTTTGTTGAAACTTTGGCCATGTTTAGCAGAAGAATCCAACTCTTTAATAGTGTAAATAACTCAGAATGCATGAAATAGCATTAGACCGCCCCCCCCTTTAACATCTTTGCCTGGAAGCTATTGAGTGGAGGGCTGACGCTGCCTGGTCCGCTGCCACGTACGCTTTCCCAGCGATATTAGCGGTGGTGTGGCAGGGCTTGTTGGGGTGTACGGCTGCAGATTTCACCCTCAGCAGCGCGGAGGAACAAAGATGCGCAGCGATGGCCTCCTCAATCGGCAGGAGTTTTGAATAGCCACGCAGATCGACGCCATCCACCATTGTCAGAAGTGCAGAGCCGGAGATGTGGGCAAGAGCCTTTGTGGGCCGGCCTCACGGCATCGACTGGGCTGAAGAAACCACTTCAAGTCTATTCCATTCTGGTTCAGTGGAAGTGGACCATTCCAGGTTGAGCTCCTCCACCGCCTTATGATATACTGCCCTGATGATATGATATGCAGCAGATCCTGATCTGTGTGACTAGGTTTGTAGATCTCGCTGTGATGGGAGTTGGAGTCCTCCATGTGGCTGGCTGACCAATCTTCCAAATCTGACCCCAAGGTGGACATGGCATCGTCACAGTCTTTCTCCGGGACGCCAAGAAATCCACCGGAGAGAGTTGATCTGGAGAGCAGGGGGCACGCGGGCGTTGGCTTCCGCAACCAGTGGCCGTTGCTTCTTATTTTGCGGCTCCGGAGGAGTGGCAGAGGAAAAGGATGGCAAATGGGGAGTAGATGCGTCACTGAGTCCGAGGCCTATCCTCCTACGGAGTGTCCTGACACTCTTGGTGTCGCAGTAAGGGTAGTTGGGCTCCTAAATGGCGGACTTTACCTGTCATGATCGTCAGGGAGCTGTAGAGGTCCCGAGCAAGAAGAACAAAGTTTGAAGGACGTGTCACAACTTTGCCAGAACGCTGCAGCAGGGCTCTACGCTTACTTTTCTTTTTAGGAGAACTTGTGCTCCTAACGTAAAAAATTTAGGAGCACGTTCAAAATTTTAGGAGCACCTTCTAAACAATTATCCAAAATGTTATCAAAAAGTAGCCTTCCCATTACGAGGTGATATTTGACTCCTCTAACTTTATTAAAAGTATGTCATCTTTTGTCAAATTCTTAAAAAATTATATTTTTTATAAGCTTTTTAAAAATTGTAATTAAAACGACAGAATAAGAACAAGTAGAATAAGAAATATAAGTTACCAATCAAATTAAATCAGTATTAACACAATTAATTTGTAGAGGTGGCACAGAAGAACACAAAAGTGGCTTGGTGTACTTTCAGACATTTAATGAGTCTCAGAAGTGGAATGAGTGCAATTAAATCCATAAATTCATGATGATATTAATGTTTTAAATATAACATTTTGAATATAGAAATATTAAATAACTGAAAAGATACTTTTAAAAATGAAACAAACTGCCAGCATGTGGCGGTAAGTCACTGATTTTTATCACTGAATCATTCATTCAATTGATTCATTCGAACGGCTGATTCATTCAGGAATTAATCAAGTGACTGTCTTTATGAATGGGTAATCATGAATCACTGACTCACTAGATTCATTAAAAAAAACACGTTCATTCATAAACGAGACACCGCTGTGTTTGAATGGAGATGCGCAGCGGCTGAGCTGTGACTTTGTTTTAAACTATTTTCAACGACGAAATAGAGCAAAATCAGACATAGTGTTATAGTCAGACAATGTAAGTCACTTAATATTAACTTCTTGTTTATTGAATTGTATTGTATTAAATCAGTATCACATTTACAAACTCCTTTAAAAATCATTAAAAGCTGGCACTCATCTTAGTTCATCTCGATCTCACATCTATAATCAACGAAGCTCTCTACACTGCGCAATGAATCTCTCACTTTGCTTATGAAAGGATTCGTGAGATATGTCTGTGATACATTACTCAACGCTGCAAAAACATGTAGAAACATTTGAAGCTCCCCTGAGCGCAATCACAAGTATGATGATGATCGGGTCAGTCGCACTGGTGCTCCTAAAAAAATGTTTATAGTCGCACGCAGTAGTTTGCGACTGAAATGGTCGCACTGTAGAGCCCTGTGCAGAGGATTGAGATTTAGTCACATTTGCGATGACTTGATGACGAAGGAGAGGCTTCCAAATAATTCAGGTAAAGGAGAAAGATTCTCAGGAAAATGGTGCCAAGCGCTCCGTTATAAGGGGTGCCACGCCCCCTAATTTCAATGCGCCATTGGCCATTGTAGAGTCAGGCTTCAGTATTCTAAAGAGAAAGGTGTTTCCCCAATGTGTTAGCAAGCTGTACGTAACATCGAGAGACATCTCGAAAGGGAATTACTAGGAACGTCTTGCCTTATGAACAACTGGTGCAACCGAATAATGTATAGATTTAGTTACACTAGCTATTAGTTACTAAGCCTCTAGTGTGGACTTAACATTCTGATTTAAGTAAGAACTTAGGGTGCAACCCTACCCCTTGAGTAAATACAAACAAAATTATGTCTGAATGGCTCTTGACGAGTATTCTCATAAGTACAGTATAACGGATCTGTGCATTTCTTATATTATTAATGTTAATCAAACAGCAAAATAGAAAGGGGGCATGTCCTAAAAGGTTGAAAACCACTGCTCTACATAATCTACTCACAATTCAAAGAAAAGTTTTGTTTGTCATTAGGGCCTTTCGCAGCGCAGGAACCTTTTCATAGTACCAGAACTAATTGTGGAACTACCCACTTTTTGGCGTGTTCGCACCACCGGAACTGGGAGCGATTTTAGTACCGGACTGCCTTTTTCGAGAACCAAATTAGCTCTTACTCAGGAGCAGGGTCTAACCAGCACAACTGGTACTAATCGTGACGCAAGTAGACATTGATTGGCCAAACGCATACGAAAACCCCCTCCCCCGCCATGATTTAAAACGCTGTGTAAACATACTGTAAACATTGTGTCAACTTATTTCGCAAGTATGGAGAACAGCGATAGATGGACGGATGCTGAAGTGCAGGCACTTGTAGCAAATGTAGCACTGCCAGCTGTCGTTGGAGATTCTCAGTTCTCCTTTCCGTTCTTTCAATCTCTTTACGTATACGTCGACTTTCCATGTCCATTATTGTGAAACCCGCGAGACACAACAAAAACACAGCTCCGATCACAGCGTCCTCCATCCTCCTGTTGTTAATGTTGTTTTTCTTTGTTTTCGTTGTTGAACGCCGCGCACAAATGACACAATCTCGGTGCGAATGCAACCCTTTAAATGGTACTGGGAAATAGTTCGCACAAAATCGTCCCAGTACTTTAGTACTGTACATTTAGTTCTGGAACTAAAGTGGTGCGAAAGGCCCTATTGCTATGTTTGACAGTGAAAACATAGCATATGGACAGAACAAACTATCTGACAGAGTAACAAAACTACAGCAGCAAAGAAGTCTGTGTTGGCTGAATATATTTCTAACTGCAGCTTCTACAGTTAAAGATAAAACAAAGCACTCTTTTTGATGTGTCCTTTTTAAGGCAATGTTTTACAAATATAGTTTTTAAATTAAATATTAAAATATGAAAAAATATTTAATGCATTATTATTTAAATGTACTTGCTACTAAAATTTGTTATAATAGTAATTTTATAATAAACCCAAAAGCAAAATGTGAAAACTAGGGAGTGTAAATGGCAACTGAGCTAATGAGTGTTCCTCCGCTGCCATCTATTGGTTATATGTCAATATGTCTGGCTATATGTCATTTTCATCTTAAAAGTTTTTGTTTTCCACCAGGATTTTTAGCACATTTTTTCATGTCATGAATGAAAAGTGAATCTTTAAAGTGAATTTTTACTTTACAACTTGTAGATTATGGTCTTGGCCACCGTGCTGCAGCTCAGTTTCAGGGTCTTGGCAATCTTCTTATAGCCAAGCCATCTTTATGTAGAGCAACAGTTCTTTTTTTTCAGATCCTCAGAGAGTTCTTTGCCATGAGGTGCCATGTTGAACTTCCAGTGACCAGTATGAGAGAGTGAGAGCGACAACACCAAATTGAACACACCTGCTCCCCATTCACACCTGAGACCTTGTAACACTAATGAGTCACATGACACCGGGGAGAGAAAATGGCTAATTGGGCCCAATTTGGACATTTTCACTTAGGGGTGTACTCACTTTTGTGGCCAGCGGTTTAGACATTAATGGCTGTGTGTTGAGTTATTTTGAGGGGACAGCAAATTTACACTGTCATACAAGCTGTACACTCATTACTTTACATTGTAGCAAAGTGTAATTTCTTCAGTGTTGTCACATGAAAATATATAATAAAATATTTACAAAAATGTGAGGGGTGTACTCACTTCTGTGAGATACTGTTTGTGTATATATGTATATATACTGTATATATATCACTGAAAAACTAAATATTGCAGTGTCAGTTTTTTTTCCCCTAATGTCGTGAAGCCCTAATATTTTCTAACAGTGCCTGTGTAGGATCTGTAATTCAGTAAAATGACAGAATTGCTAGTGAAGAGTGAGTAGAATTGTTTATTTTTGCAAGGCACCGTTATTCAATTAACTGTAATGGCAAGAAATTAAACAGTTCTTATAAAAGCTCACACCATTGCACATGTATAACTCCATTGCATGGTTTTGGGGAACATTGACTTTAGAGTAGTACTGAAGTGGCTGAAAGTCACATTTGAGGTTTTAATTTAGTTCTTAACACAAAAGCACAGATATACCAACAGTCAGTTTGCCCATGAGTACTATAGCCACTGTAAGCACAAAGCATGCGTTTATATGTTTTACCAACATTGGCTGAAACGTATTTGGAAAAATTATTTGTTTTTAACTTTATTGTGAAGGCAACACTTTTTAGGGGTGATGGTTTGAGGGGGGATTTCTCAAAGACACTTAAAATTATCTTCTTTTCTGTATCTGATGTTCTATGTGCTATTAGTGTGATGCAGCCAACATGAACGGTTGTCTTGTGTTGCACACCCTTTCCAACACTGCGACACGATCGCCCCAGGGAGAAAAGCGCCCATGCTTGATATCGTATGGTTCATGACCAATATGTTTCCAGTACAGGTGACCCATACCACAAAGTGTTAAACTCATTCTCTTCATGTTCTGTTCTGATCTTTTTTTTTTAAGAGAGAAAAGGACTAATCAAAATGTTCTTTTCTCTGTTTTTGTGCAAAAGTCATCCTGTTTACAGTATGTCTTGTGTTGATAGTAAAAAGAGAGTAGCTATGCTAGTTCAGATTGTTTGATTGTTCATGGTCGGGGTTGGAGATGCTCAGGGTGGGTGTTAGAGCGCTAGGCTGTTAGAGAACCCTCCTCTGAATCTTGGGTTGTAGGTAAAGCAGCTGGAGATGTCTCCATTGGCCTCTCTAATGCCAGTGCTCTTGTTCTTCAGGAAAAATCCCTGAAGAGGCAAAGGCGCTCTCACTTTTGGCCCCCGCCGCCCCAGTGACCAGCCTGATGAGCGGAGGAGGACTTCTGCCCATTCCTAGCCCCACTACACTACAGAATGTAAAAACACAATCTCACAAATTAAGGCTGGAATACACTACACTGTTTTCCCCCCAGATTTGCAGTTTGGAAGAGCCGGTGATAGTTGTTGAAAGACTATGAGGGGCCGTACAAGCCATAATTCATTCTATGAGGGGCCGTACAAGCCATAATTCATTCTGGCACTCTCACACACTTACATTCTCCTTTCACATGCATACATTTCCACTCTCACACACATACATTCTCCTTACACATGCATATATTTTTTGCTTTCACATACTTACATTCTCCTTTCACATAGCATACATTTCTACTCTCACACACACATACATTCTCCTTTCACGTACATATATATATAGAATGCATGTATGTCTGAAGAAAATATGTGTATGTAAGAGAAGAATGTATGTATGTGTGAGAGAGTAGTCGAAACGGAAGGCGTATAGTGGAAACGGAAGGAGTATAGTGGAAACGGAAGGCAGGTCATGATCAGCATGGCTGACGTAGATGAGGCGGTTATTGAGGTATAAGTATTTCAGGAAGCTATTTGGATTAATATATATATATACTATCATCGTGAAAAGGTTACATGGCCTCGTCCCTTGAGCGAGTTGTGATTGAGGACGCGGGCTCAGCCTCAGTTTTTTTTTTTTTTTAGCTTGAGACAATGATTCTATCCAGTCGCAGGATGTTAAATATTGATATTTTTGGGATGATTTTAGAACACCTATCATTTGTATTACTTGCGTGTCTGCTAGTAATGAGGCATGTGTTTCTTCATGAATTTGTTGTGTTAGCAATGACTTGAAAGTCTGGAAGTGTATGAAGACCCAGTTTTTCATTTACAAAGTCAGCGAGTGTATCATGCCTAGTGTTTTAAATTATTTTCAGATTTAAAAGTTGTGTAATGTATTCCAGCCTTTAATGAATGATGAAAAAATATCACCTACATCAACTGCATGTCACAGATTTACTGTATTTTATTTCAAATTGTCAGTTGTCACTGTGTTACATTTATTTGCGGACAGCGAGGTCTTCCTTTAGCTAATCTGGGGGTCCTGAAGTCTAGTTTGGACACATCTGTGGCGGCTCTAAATGCAATTGCTTCACAGCCTCCGCTCATGGGAAATGTAGATCCCTCTAAAATTGATGAGATCAGGAGGACGGTGTATGTCGGCAATTTAAATTCACAGGTATGTGAAAATGAATTGAATTCATTCAGAGGCTATCTGCAAGTGCAAATAGTGTTAGATACTATTTATACTTGTATAGTGGCAGATAGTGTATTTGGAGTACATTATAAAACAGTATGCAATAAGAACACCACATCCAATTTCACGTATATTAGGCACTGTTTCTGATTTTTGAATATTTACTTCATGATTTTTTATTATTAATTATTTTATTTTCACTGATATGCAATGGAAAAGGGAGAAGAATGGGAATCCACTGTTCTTAAGACCCCGATATACTTGAAGAACGAACTGGTGTGACATAATTTAAGAAAAAAAGTCAGACCAAAACAAGTCACCCCAGCATAATTGCCACTACATGAGAAATGTGGTGGATGGATGTAATTAAAGTGGGCATCTAAAATGACATGATTCACTTTTGTCTTTCAAGCATGTTGCTCTTGTTCTGCCAATCTCCTGTAGAGCACCACAGCAGATCAGCTCCTCAAGTTCTTCAAGCAAGTGGGAGATGTTAAGTTTGTTAGAATGGCAGGAGATGAAACCCAACCTACACGTTTTGCTTTTGTGGAGTTTGCTGATCAGGAATCAGTGTCACGAGCGCTTACATTTAATGGAGTTATGTGTGCCTTTATCATTATAGTTGTGGTGTGGACTCTGCTATTCTTTAATATTGAGAATGATTTTTAGAACTATATCTTTATCGTCTTCTTTATAGTTATCGTCCTTGGTGTGAATGGGCCTTTAGTGCCTTTCCAAGATATTCTGTGAAAATGAGTCTTATAATACAGTTTTATATCGATGTATAAATTTAGTTGGAAGAATAATTTTTACTGGGGAAAAGTTAAATTTATTTTTTATTTTTTATAGAAGTTAGCTTGTGTGCTTGGATAAAAATCATTTTATTTTCCTTTATCTCACAGAGTCCATAAGAAAAGAAGCAGATCCCGATCCAGGTCACCAAGGCGGAAAGCCAGGTCACCATCACCATCAAAAAGGTTTACTGAGTGTGACAATTTGTCTGACGCTGTTGTACGATCAGACTCATTATTAAAATCTTGATTTCTTCTGTGCATTTTCAGAGGCAAGAAAGATAAA
The DNA here is from genome assembly GCF_001515645.1 of Sinocyclocheilus grahami. Lineage (NCBI taxonomy): Eukaryota > Metazoa > Chordata > Actinopteri > Cypriniformes > Cyprinidae > Sinocyclocheilus > Sinocyclocheilus grahami. The sequence continues at coordinate 1,046,807 of NW_015505391.1, read as the reverse complement.
AAGAGGGATAAAGGACGGGACAGTAGCAGGGAAAGGACAGAAACCTCAACATCCAGGAGGAAAAGCAGGGATTATGAACATAAAGCTAAACCATCACTGGTATGTCCAATTCATATTTCAAATACATAGCTCATGTACATTTACACATTAAGCTTTATTTATTTAACACAAGCAAAATGACTTGGTTATTCTGGTCTGAGGTTACGTGAATTCACACCAGCACAAGTACTTTATGACTTATAATGTTAATAGCACCATGTAAGTACAGTCACTTTATTCATGTTGTGGTTTTCATGAAACTACACCATTACCAGTTACAGCTAATCTCTGGAGGCGTGTGGACTGACGGTTAGAGCAGTGTGCTGCTAATCAGATTGTGGGTTTGGTTATGGGAGAAAAGCTAAAGTCACAAAGTCTTCTTCCAACCAATGTCAGTTTCTTATGTACTCAATTTACTGGATTAATAACCAGTTTGCATTGATACTATTATATTATATTGCTATTATAGCTGCATATTGAAGTGATAAATGGAAACTCTCTACCTTTAATGCTCATGTTGAGGGACTCATTGCTCCCCATGCATCTCAAAGAGCGCACTGTGTGGGTTTAGTTGAAATAATTTGCACAACATGTAACTCAGCTGTATATCAGCGTGCTGCTCTAGTTTTTATAGATAAGAAACAGATGATCACAGCTGATCCTCTCAAAGATTGACTTTTAAAGTGTTTTTCACGCCTGTCTACCTCTGATAACCATCAATATGTCTGTTTTAACCGTAAAGCTTTTCTATTTCCCCCAAATCTTACATCCTTTTGACTAAGTGTGAACTGTTCTAGTTTTTTTTTTTTCCTTTGACATTTTTGCCATCCGAGGAAAACATTTTTGTCATGGTACATTAAAACGTCAGTCTGTAGTGTTTTACTAGTTTTCTTGATTTCTATGCATTTATGTGACTTTTATAAATATGATTACTGTATAATATTATGATATATATTTAAAATGTTGGGGTAAGATTGATTTTATGTAGTTTGATCAGTAAGATTTATTTTAATGTTTTTGAAAAATAGCTCTTATTTTCACCAAGGCTGCATTTAATTGATCAAAAATACAGTAATTTTAGTAGTTAAAACAGATTTGTCTTTTAATATATTTTAAAATGTGATATATTCTTGTGATGGCAAAGCTGAAGTTTCAGCATCATTACTCCAGTATTCAGTGTCACATGATCCTTCAGAAATTATATTAATGCTGCTTATCAATGTTGAAAAGATGTGCTGCTTAATATTTTTTTGGAAACTGTGCTACTTTTTTTCAGATTCTTTGATGAATAGAAAAAAATATCATTTATTTGAAATAGAAATCTTTTGTAACATTCTAAATGTCATTACGGTCACTTTTGTTCATTTTAATGCGTTGTGGTAGAAATTCCCCTATGCGCCTAACTTAAAGGGGTCATATGATGCTTTTTTAAAGATCATTATTTTGTGTATTTGGTGTAACAGAATATGTTAAATCTTAATGGTCATCACTATGGAAATGTATGTATTTTCAACCCTGATTCTACATCTTTTTTTTTTTCCTATTTCTAACTGTGTCTAGTGGCCTTTTGCTCGTTTCCTGTGTTTTGAGGAGCCTGCATCTGCGCTGGCATCTCTGCTCAACGGTCTGGCATGTCTGCTGATGCTGCTGAGATACCGCAGCGCCGTCCCTCGACAAAGCCCCATGTACCACACCATCACCGCCTTCTCACTGGTGAGACAGTGTCTGTCTGCTAATATTAATTCCAATAATTCCAAATTATTCCAAATAAAAAATAAAATAAAAAACACAATAAATGTAGTTTAATTTATTGTAGTTTGTGATGTAGTTTAAAAGTTGCATAAGTACAGTTATTCAGCAACCACAATTGCAAACAATATAGTTAAGATCCCTATTTAGATTTATAACAGTTCGTCACTGAGAAGGTTTGCTTGGCCTCATGAAAGAATATTAACTGGCCTTATTACATTTAACATGAGCAGAATAGTGCATTAAGATCGCTAAACTCCACATTTTTTCAGTGTTTTGAGGTCATCAGCACTTTTTTTTGCAGTGCAGACTAGAGGGAGCATGTGTGCATGGTTGCCAGGTTGGGATTGATTAAGAGAAAATCTCTGACTGGGGCATTTAAACTCTTGACATCTGGCAACCCCAAGCATGAAAGCTCATGGAGGCTTTATACCAATGCAAGATAACAGCAATGTCAAATGAAAAAAAAAAGAGAGGCATAACTCATATTTGATGTTAGGTATGATTAAAAATCAAAATCAAATCAAATTTTAAACAGTCATTTTATTGCATTACTTTAATTTTCAATAAGTAAGTAAAGATTATTAGGAATTTTCACTATTTCTAGGTCACCAATCAAATTATTGACACTGATCATGTTGTTTAGATGGTCACATACTCTTTGGAACATTCTGAAATCATGCTGGATCACATGATCATCAGTTTTGTTCATGGCATCTCCAGTGCTGTTGTCATTAAAGGGGTCATATATGATGCTTTTTTTAAAGATCATTATTTTGTGTATTTGGTTTAACAGAATATGTTGACATGCTTTAATGTTCAAAAAACACATTCTTTTTCAAATACTGTACATTATTGTAGGTCCTCTATGCCCCGCCTCTCTCAAACGCTTCGTTTTCTACAAAGTCCCTCCTTCCGACAAGCGTAGTCTGCTCTGATTGGCCAGCTTACCCAGTGCATTGTGATTGGCCGAACACTGCAAGCACTCGTCGGAAATGTAACGCCCCTTACCATAAACGCGAGTTTCATCTTTCAAAATAAATTTAAAGACAGAGCCCGAAAGGGTAACAGAGACAGACGAAGCTGGTAAGCTGGTATGTGTTTGCAGTACACAAGCCACGATTAAGACAGCTGACTCCACTGTGATAATGTGACCCTCTCTCTCTCTAGTAGCTGATTCAGAAGCGCCAGATTGTCATAGCAAAGTCAGAATTACCTCCTCTCCTAGGTTCACGAAACGGTCGTCCATAAAATGCATTGCTGTTCTGTTGTAAGTGATCTTAAAGATTCCTAAATGCATCTACTTTCGGAAGGCCAAATAAAGTGCTTTTGCTTTCGCCTAGAAACACACAGCGTCTCCCTGACATGCTGCTTCAACACTAACTGCGGTTACTGAAACCACGCCTTCTTTCTTTGCGTGCACATTTGGGCGGCATTATGCAAATATTTCCACATAGTGAGGTAGATATGTGGGGGCGTGTTAGAACAAGCCGTTTTAGGGGGGCGTGGCAGAGTCTTAACTTTGATTAAGAATATCTCTTTGGTTTTGAGACTTTAGTCTTTGCAACTTCAGGGATCTTATCTATGCACAATTAGCTTGTAACACTCCAAAGAGAAAGCAAAACTTGAAATCGCATCATATGACCCCTTTAAGTTTACCTGAGGGCATCTACTGGTGACACCCAAAGTGTCTCCTGGCAACACTAACATAGTTTATGCTCTAGCACGTCTACTGGCGACACCCTACTGTGTTGGACAACATCTTGCCCCTTTTGAGCACTGTAACTCGGGACTAAGATCTTTAGTGTTCCACTAAGGCTAATTACACACTACACCAGTGAATCTCAACCTTTTGGCGTACCGGACCCCAGTCCAATTCAGAACCATCCTCAAGGACCCCCAGAACAAAATTGACTCGTATCATTTGTGTCTTTGTGAGGACCAAATGCAGTCAAGTATAATTCAAGTTAGCTGACTTGTCCAGTATTTGGCCATATCATCAGCTATATTGGATTTTTCTTTCATGGGAACATGTCATGTCAAAATATGCTAAATTTATACAAAAATTCATACTTTATATGGACCCCCTAGCCTTATGTCAAGGACCACTAGGGGTCCACGGACCCCTGTTTGAGAGAAACTGCACTACACGACTTAAAACGTTGGCAGATCGCTGTGCTGTTCAGACTACATGACTTGATTGTCTGTCTTTAAGTCGTTGTGGTGTTCACACTACGTGACTATGTAAATGATCCGCAACCGGGGGTTACACACTACATGAGCTGACAACAACTCTGTCACCCAACGACTCTACAAACTACGTTTTGTCACGAAAACACACACAAGAATTGGAACGGGAATGACGCAAAACAACACGTGAAACAGGAGTTGTTTATTTGAAAATGGATGTCGGGAAGAAATTAGCGCTGCAAGCTGTTTGCTCGATGAAAAATGTTGCTCCATTTATTGTGTCTAAACTTTTCTTTAAAGGGATACTCCAAAATGAAAATGTTGTCATTAATCACTTTACCCCCATGTCGTTCCAAACCCGTAAAAGCTTTGTTTGTCTTCGGAACACAATTTAAGATATTTTGGATGAAAACTGGGAGTCTTGTGACTGTCCGATTGACTGCCAAGTAACTTACACTGTCAAGGTCCAGAAAAGTATGAAAGACATCGTCAGAATAGTCCATCTGCCATCAGTGGTTCAACCGTAACGCTATGAAGCAACTAGAATACTTTTTGTACGCGAAGAAAAATAATGACTTTATTCAACAATTCGTCTCCTCTGTGTCTCTCCGCATCACTGTAGCGCCATTTTGGAGAATATCCGCTGAACGCAAGCAGCTTACACTATTGATGCACTGTTTTCGTTCAAATCAAAGTGTAAATACACTTAGAAAACGTATCCTTGTGTCGCGGCTGACTGAATAGCGTACGCTGCTTGCGTTCAGCGGATATTCTCCAAAATGGTGATGCGGAGAGACACAGAGGAGACAAGTGTCATTGTCATTAAGTGATTAATGACAAAATTTTCATTTTGGGGTGCAGTATCCCTTTAAGCCATGTTGCTGCTGCTGGTGTTGTTTTTCTTCCGGTGACCTCAACCCATGCATTGCTCTCTCATTGGCTGTAGCTCGTCACAACACCTGACACCACGTGATGTCGAGTCGGCCGACCGGTCCAGATATTTGGCATGCTAGATATTTGTTTGCCGTTGGCGAGGTGTCAGTGACGCGTCAGCGAGCCTCTTTGATGCGATGTTGAGTAGTTCACACATAAAGATTGCAGAGCGCCGATCACCCGCTGATTTCCCCCCGATCACAGCCCGACCTAAAATCGGGCTAAAATCAGGCTTAAAATCCAGTAGTGTGAACTTAGCATAACCTGCTGTTCAGCGGTAACCAGAGAGACTCCAGACAGTGCTTTTGAATATGCTTTAATCATGGCCCGGAGGACCTCATACCAATCACAGAGAATCCCCCCGATAAAAAGAATACAACAGTTTATATAGCATAGGTGCCCGGCAAAATGACATGATTCATTTCATCATTTTTTGTAATATATTGTTTTTTCATATGTGCAATTCAGCAAACCTCCCCTCTGTTACTGGCAAAACAAATTTGTTTTTTGATTACTTCAGCTTGTTACTCAAGTCATAGGTTATTATGGTTATTTTTATATACTCCTAGACTTCTAGACGCCTTGTAAATGAGCATTCTTTATTGCAACACACTAAGTAACTGGCTCAAGTGTTAAGGACATTTAATACTCAGAAGCATACAAATGGTAAGCCTGAAAGAAAAAGAAATATGTGACCCTGGACCACAAAACCAGTCACAAGGGTACATTTTTTGAAATTGAGATTTATACATCATTTTTACTAGCTGAATAAATAAGCTTTCGTTGATGTATGGTTTGTTAGAATAGGACAATATTTGGTCGCGATACAACTATTTGAAAATCTGGAATCTGAGGGTGCAAAAAAATCGAAATAAAAAAGTTTTGATATATTTACAGTAGGAAATTTACAAAATATTTTCATGGAACATGAACTTTACTTAATATCCTAATGATTTTTGGCAAATCGCCTTTCCTAATAGCGTGCTAGTTAGCAAGTTCCATGGCTTAAGTAAACAGTATCATGAGAACAGCTCGTCACCGCACGGAAGACAGGGGCGGGCTGAGCAGAGCTCATTAGCATTTAAAGCACCATGAACTAGAACCGCGTGCTGAAAACAGAGCTGATTTTGACAGGGTAAAAGGGTGTTTTTTACACTACCATTGAGAAATTGTAACTTTTAAGCATGTTAGACTTTTCATTAAGGTCCTAAAGAATCATATCAACTTGTGCAAAAAGGGCATCCGATGACCCTTCTCAGTTTTTTCTTTGTGCGTCTGCTTCACATAGAATGAACGAAAAGCTGGTATCTGTCCTTTGGCCCACCACTCCACAGAGTAACAGACGCTTGAGACAGAGCTGCTCCAGGACAGACTAAAACTGTTGTTGCCGGTTATGTTGACAGTGAATGGCCCAAACGAATCTAAAAAATTGTAAATAATACATAGCATTAATGACAGCAACGTGGCAAATTTCCTCATTCGGTGTTTATATATACAGTATGTTTACTCATTGGACATGAGGCTAACCAGAGTAGTCTGCATGTAGCATTTAAGAAAATATGAAAAAAATTTACCCCTCCATTCGTCCATTTGCTCGATGGCTATACTGGAGACAGGAGACGATCCAGCACTGTTTAAAGCCCTGATGCTGATGTTATATGCAGAGTAAGACAGGATCAGGGTGAGAGATGAATCTTCAGAACTGAAACTGTCCCGATTGCTGGGTTCCCCGGATACTTTCCTCACTGTCACACTGTAGTTAGCCACAGCCTCACTGTTTGCATACTAGGAAAAAAAGGGATGATCATCCAAAAAAATAAAAAATCCTGATCCCTATCAGAATTTTTATTGCAGTTTGGAACCAATCTTAAAGGAATCTGGTAACACTTTAGAACACTGTTCCTTCACTAACGAATAACTACACAGGAACAAATGAGTAATGCAATGTTACCATTCTAATAACTAATATTAGCATGCAGTAATTCACGACTATCACGTTTCTGTTCAGTTTCGGTTTCCTTAGCCTGGACTTTTCGTTTGTAATTCCCTTCTTGCTTGTGTTTCCCTTTGTTCCAGTTTGTAGTTTGTTTCCACGGTTACAGTACTAATTACCCTCACCTGTGCCTTGTTTAGCCCTTTGTTATCCTATGTATATAAACCCCTGTGTTTCAGTAGTCTTTGTTGTTGCTGTCTTTCCATGCAGTGTGCGACGCTGTTGTTGAATTATTCTCTTCTGCGTCTTGCTGGATTACCTCATTTGTTTATTGAAAAAATTGCTTGTAAATAGATCTTTGCCTCTACTGCTCTTTCTCCTGGAACAAAAAAAGCAACAACTACTAGCTATTCAGTAACTATTTGTTCATACCTCCCAGGAAAACTATTAAGAAACAATATACAATTTAATAATTTGTGTGAAACTAGTCAATAAATTAACCTTTTTACCAGTACTTTAATATTTAACCACTAATAATCAATAGGTAATAGCAGACTTATGATTTGGATAAGCTGTTAATAATTAGTACATTTCATGAGTCCTCTTACAAAACCGTTTACTAAAGATTGATAATGGATTTTAGTTTCCGAGACCTTGGGGAAATCATTTCTCTTAACTTCGTCCTTTTTTGTAGTCATTTTGTTGTAAATTATTATTACTAGGTTACTTAAAGAAAAGATATCTTAGGTCCACACTTCTCACCAAATCACTGGAGAGCCGTAAAGACTATTGGAACCTTTCGAGTAATTAGTCATACCCCAAATGCCAGTGACTAATTTAACGTACCTTGCAGAAAGATATGCTTATTTGTAAGGCTTCTACTTCAGTCCTTTTTATTATTATGAATGGTTAGAAGATTCTATACTTTAGGATTAGGTTTTCTTTAATAACTATTGTAATAATGATGGTAGCCCTAGTAATGAATGACTCAATTGTTACCAAATCCTTCAAAGGGAATTACTATCCAAAACCTTACAAAAACCTTAAAAGCTTACAAGAACTTCAAACATTACTAGGGAGCTATCATGTAGAGTACTGTACCGAAATAATTAGTAATTCTGTCTGAAGGATTTGGTAATATTTGAGTAATTACCATGATCATCACTTTAGAAACAATTATGCATTATTCACATTTATAATGAAACTGTATATAGTTTTACATTACATTTAGTCATTTAGCAAACACTTTTATCTAAAGATGTGTGTCAGCTATAATTTTTTTTCATAGTTATCAGTCATAATTATTTACGAGTATTTTTACTATGAGAATATCACTATGAATTAATTATGAGAATATATTTCAAATTATTAAGTAAGTGGATGTCAGAATGTGCAGTTATTTGTTTAGGAAATAAATAATAAATGCCTGACCTCTTGTCAGATGGCTGTTACTGACCTCTTTCCACTTTGTAGTGTTGAACTCTCTGTACTTAACAAGGAAGTTTTTAATATATTTGCTTTCAGTTCCCCACTCCACCCAAACAGTCAGATGGCCTGAGCTTCTTTTGTAAGTTAGTTTTGAATGAGGACCACACATTGCTGAAATGAAAGAAAACGTTAAACATTGCAATGCAGAATCACATACTAATATGCAGAAATTTCGGTCTGGTAAAATAATTTTCAAGCAGCTTTAACTAATATTTGAAGTTCTAGTACCTACTATTTAAATCAGTATATTTAGATTAAGATCAGGGTTTCGATACAGTTAAGATTTTAATGAATTAGAAGTAACTAATATTAATATTGTTGATTAACATACTCATCATGGATGGAATTCCACTGAAATTTTTGTAGGTGCACGAGAGCTGATCTTTACTGGTTGCAATAACATGAGCCGTCATATTCCAATCTAAGACAGCAACAAAGTAATTGGAAGTCCAAATTTTGTCCTTCTGATGTACAGCTATACAACTACATGTTCTCCTACACAGGAAACAAAGAGTGTGGATTGTTAAATAGAATTACCAGTTATCAAATAAAGAAGACGTTAACTTTTAATTGTGATATGAGGATTAAAAAAAATCAAACAACAGCAATAGTGTGAAGCTCAGCCTCAGACTGCAAACAGAATAAAGTTAAAATCATCAATTTGTCACTTCTTACATAAACTTACTGTTTTGTGTACAGCGTGTATGAGGTTGACATGTTTCCTTTCCATTCACAGATGGACATAAGTTTATGTTTGATATATTTTATGTAGCATGCCAAATCAGAGACTCCTGTGAGATGAGAAATATCCACTGATAATATAAACAAAAAATTATGTTGCCACTTGCCACAAATACAGTGCAAAATAGGACTTGAAAGTCTTAAAAATGAAATGTAAACAAAGCATTTGTCCAACTCCTGAGGTCTAAACTAGAGCCCGACCGAAATTAGTTTTTTGGGGCCGATACGATACCGATATTAGGGAGTAAAAAAAGGCAGATACCGATATATCGGCCGATATTCTTTGTGTATATTATAGTACAGTACCAGTCAAAAGTTTGGACACTTTCCCATTCGTGTCTCCAAACATTTGACTGGTACTATATATAGAATACAGTATATACATAAACAGAATATATATATACATAAACACATTTTTTGCAATGATCACTCAAATGTGGTGATCAAACACTTATAATGGTGACAGAGATATGTAAGGGCATTTAACAATTTAACAATAAACTTGCGATGAGTGCGATGCACAAAGGGTGTTAGTTGTAACACACGTGGTTTGAATATTTATTTTACCATAGTAACATTTAAATTCTGGCTTAAGTAAATTTTTTATCTCAGTTTTTATTATTCATTTAAAATGAGACAAATCTGCTATTATTTTAATCTCCAATCTATTATTTATCAGTTCAGATAGTTTTTTAATGCTTTGATTACTAGCAGAAGACACTAACCAGTTTTAAATTCCAGTTGCGCAGATGAGGCATGTTGTGACACTGCGTTACAATGTGCTATTCTATGACATTAGCGATGTAATTTACACTATTTACTTTAATTAATTTTAATGAGAAACAACGAGAAACAGGTGAATAAAGACTGACAGTCAACTTTTAATGTTTAGAAATTATTATTTCAAGACATGTAAAGCATTTTTGCTTGTTTATGTGGGCCGTTCCAAGCATGGTTGCAATGTGTTCATTGTCAAACTCCAAAATAGGATTATTTTTAATTCTTAAAAAACGCCATTATTTTATTTAAACAACAAAAAAAATATAATAAAAAAAAAATATATATATATATATATTTATTAACAAAATATTTTAGTTTGTCTTGTATATTTTACCGATATATCGGTGACAGGCTCATATCGGTCGATAATATCGGCAAAACGATATATCGGGCTCTAGTCTAAACCATTTTATTTTCTATATTTAAATAAAAAAGCAAGAAAATGAATAAAAAAAGAATGAAAAAAAAATGAGAAATAGGATTTGAAATAACAGAGTAAATTAAGCTGCCACTATTTTGACAACAAATGTTGGTTTGTAGTCATTGATAAACTAACAGGGCTGAATGTAGAGCTTGTGAATGCAGTCAAAACTTTTTGAGTAAAATCTGAGAACATCTGTTGAGATTGTCAAAATTATGACATGATGCTTTATAATTTTAATTGTTAAACAGTCAAAAAGGTTAAGCGCTAACTTACACTTTATATTATATAATAGTTCATCTGATAACCTAGTTAATAGAAGAAAAAGAATGATAAAAAACTCGGGTGGAATGTCAGAAACTAAATTCACTGTCCTTACTCTCCACATAACTGTCCCATTTGTCAACTTGGTCTCTTTTATAATTTCCTCTGGCTCAATTAGACAATAGTGGGCAGCATTAGTGTAAACAGACTTTGCCAACCAGATGGGCAATTTGCACTTACTGTAAATAGACTCTACAAAGAAGAAAACAGCAATCCTTCAATTTTATAGGGCAACCTGAACTGTGCGCCTCTTCCATACAATAACTGAATATATTTTATTGGACATTTGTCTTGACACATTTTCATAAGCACAAAACTTTCAATTTAGTGGTGATATAAAACCTTAAGATGTGTCAATGTACACATTGTACACAATAAAAGTATCAAAAGTATCAGGTGTGTTATTTATTCATGTTACACAAAGAAAAAGTAGACTATTCGATTTTACTCCAATTTACTGGATAAAAAGACATAGCTTACATAGTGGAAATCTTAATTTCTTACCTTCTGTGTTGCTACATTTATCTTTTAAAAAGTTCAAGTTTTCACGTCTGCAGTTACAGGATCCTGTGTACAATGATAAGCTGAGTTAAAAGTTTTTTTTTTGGTTCTCTTCTAAACAATGGCTATAGGCTAAGTGCCTGAAAAAAGAGACGTTTGTAAGTTCCACAAATTGTCTTTATTTTACTTGAAAACGTGCCTTTGTTTTCTTTTTCTAAAAATCGTAAAACTTGTTTATTGTTTACAGGTTTAAATAGAAAAAACATTTTTGTTTCACATTTCACATTTTCAATATGGTTTCAGACCCAAGTGAATGTAAACAGACACAAACACGGCCCGCATACTGACCTGTTGACGCTACAGTTGTCCAGAGAGATACGAAACCTGAAATTAATAAACCTACTGAAATTACCTATCACTTCAGCAACCATACGAATGAAATGTAATACTATACCATAATTTTGTTAAAATACTTTAATAAACCTACTGAAATTACCTATCACTTCAGCAACCATACGAATGAAATGCAATACTATACCATAATTCTGTTAAAATACTTTAAACACACACACACACACACACACACACACACACACAGTCTGGTCAGCTATCCTTGTGGGGACTCTCCCAAGGCGTGATGCCGCATACTGACCTGTTGACGCTACAGTTGTCCAGAGAGATACGAAACCTGAAATTAATAAACCTACTGAAATTACCTATCACTTCAGCAACCATACGAATGAAATGCAATACTATACCATAATTCTGTTAAAATACTTTAAACACACACACACACACACACACACACACACACACACACACACACACACAGTTAAAGCACATACCTAGCGTAATGTAAAATGCAGCCGAGCACTTGCGCATTGTCGCCTCCTCTGACAGTCTGCTACTCAGGCAGCCTACCAACTAACGGAACAGTACGGGGTATTCCCTTCCCATCACTTATGAAACTACAGCCCAACAGGTGCTCTTGAACTCTCATAGGCTGTCTCAGAACCTAGAGAACTGCCTACCTCGAGAGCATAAATCGGTAACGTTTAGGCACGGCGCAGCATTTTTGGCCATTATATAGTAGGCGTTAAACGACGCTGCCAAAAGCTGATTCGCCACAGCATTCAGACACTTCTGTGTTCTTGGAAACGTGCCCTTTTATTTATGTCTCAAAGCCGGAATAGTTGTTGTGACTCGCCCTCAGAACAAAACACAAAAGAAAATCGCTGAGGAAATGGACAAAACATTTGAAGCATTCTTTAATATATATATATATATGATTAAATTATGACAGAACTTTCAGGGAAAACTGTAGCTTTACTTTTTGTAGTCTGACAATTGTTTATGCACAGTCAAATTGAGGCTCCATACACTGTGGTAGCAATCTGTGCCACCATAGCCATAGAGTAACTGGACGTTAATTAATCCTCTTCAGTATCAAATTGCAATGGAACTGACCTATACAGAGGTTATGTGCAAGAAAAAAACAGTTTCACTTCTGCAAACTCAGAATAGAACTAGCGTGCATTGTTGAATTTGGCAGAGGCAAGTCTCTTGAAACTTGAAATCACTTCTGACTCGAGAACTTTCCTTTTAATTTTCTCACTGAACTGCAGTTTTGTGTCAACCCTTAAAAAAAACTGCATTTTTATAGCAAATATTGATTTATTGTACTATTGCAAAGAGTGAGATGTACAGACTAGTCTTTCATTTTTCATGGGAGACCAGAGGAGTGTTGTAACACATTGTATCGTGCTGTGTGCGTGCGTGAGTGTAACTTTGATATATGTTTTTTGATAAAGAATGTTTGATATATGTACAGTATATCAACAACTATAACGGATAAACGAATATAAAAACAGATAACCAACAATACAGATACAGTTATGTGATTCTTTAACATATTTACAAATTAAATGGTATGCCAAAGAACTTTTAGCTGTCTAGCCTTTAAAGTTCTCAAGTAAGTTATAGATACCACCATTAAATAATCATTGTTATTATATAACAGTTAAATCGGACAGACTTCTTTTTTATATATATTATTACAGACATTAAAATAAGCCTATATGATATAAACTAACTTTATCAATATGACTTTAATCTTTTTACCTCATGGCAAAATTCAGTTTTTGTTTACTATGTTCACATTTGAAGTGCTGCATAACAAGTGCAAAATGTGTGGTGGGAACTTGCCTTTTTAAGGGAACCAACACTTTTCTTAGATTACTCTAAGGCCTTGAAACTTTTGAGAAATGAGTGAACGTTTCAGATGACAGATCTCAGAAAACCAAAGACGAACTGTTAAGTCAGTTCACTTCCTTGCTTCTGTTGAGCTTTCCAGGAAACATATTTTCAGCCTGATGTATGGACCACACATTCTAAAGTTGACTGAATTCTCTGTCTGAAAGCGAGTCGATTTTACTAGTAAACTGCACGTATGAAGTGAATGAAGACATTTCATGCTTATAAATATCAGAGTACCATTGTTACACAAACAAGTCCAGTGCATAAAACAGCACAAAATCAGGATAAACAAACAGTTTTATCTAAATAATGCATTTGGCAGTTACTAGACATACTGTACTGGAGAATATGTGGTATGAGCTGTGAGAAGTTAAATATCTCTCTCTTTCTCCTACATGCACACACAGGAAGAGACATGTTCACACTTCAGAGACTTCAACGTTAGGAGGCCCAGCTTAGGAAACACATTGCAGGGTAACACTAAAAGCTTGTCCTCCTTAACAGCATCTACACATTCCATTTATCAACACAGAAAAGACATCCAAGCAAAAACCCAAACCTTGACATATACACTGTCTTACTATTTGAATAAGATTGGCTGTGTATAGCTGGAGACCTGCGATGTTGTTTATGTGTACGGAAAAACACATATGTACACATAAGTAAAGAGAGTTTTTACCCAGCTTGCTGCTAACGGCACGTGGAACGTGTTTTTGTCGCAGCGCGAACCACACAGTGATCAGTGGGTTTGATAAAATTTGTAAGAACATCCTTTCAGTTTGTTTACATAGCAGGGCACGTTCTGAGAAATGAACTTGAGCATGATTGAACATTTTTTTAAATATATTTCCTTTACATATTTCAACTTTGTTCCAACGTGTGGGTAAAACACATATAGAGCAGTCAAAGGGACATTCACAGGAAATTGGTCATATATTTAGAGTAATGTACAGCACAGTTTTAAAATCCCCCACCTGTATGTTTATCAATACTTTTACCACTCATTGCTTTGATCACCTGACGCATGGAAGACGACGGCCTTGATCCTTGATTGAGATAAGAGTGTGTGGGCTGTTTTGCTCTGTGTGACATTGTTGTAAAGGTTGAGACTGAATCAACGTCTTTTCAGAATGATACAAGGATAGTGAGATGATAATGAGAGTGGTGACAAAAAAAAATCCATGTTAACACATACGGTGCATCCAGAAAGTATTTAGACCCTTATTTTTTTTGCGCTGCAGCCATATGCTAAAATGCATTCAATTATTATTTTTCTCTCTCCACATGAACTATTGCTCTGATATGCATTTTTAGCTGTGAGACCTCATAAGTGTGCCTTTCCAAATCAAGTCCAATTGATTGAATCAGCCACAGGTGGACTCCAGTCTAGTGAAGAAACACCTTCAAAGATGATTCAGAACAATGTGATGCACCTGAGCTATATAGCAAAGCGTCTGAATAACTTTGTGATATCTCAGTGGTTTCTTTTTAATAAATTTACTTTGTTATTGTGGGGTGTAGCGTGTATACTGACATGCTTTTTTCAAGTTTAGCATAGGGCTACAACAAAATGTCAATAAATAATTAAATAAATAAAAGGGGGTCTGAATGTTTTCTAAATCAACTGTAAACATTGAAATTGCATATTCTTCCTTTTTCCATTGTGTTTTTATATTATTCTCAAAAAGTTGGACTATAGGTCATATTGGGAATATCACAGGCCATTCATATAGTTATAAAATCAAACTATTGTAGATGCACGCCATCTAGTGTGAAGTAAGTGTACTAACTAACTAACTAGATCACTCAATTCCTGGAGGGCCAGAGCCCTGCAGACTTTATTCAACCTTAATTAAACACACCTGATCCATCTAATCAAGTCCTTCAGGCTTATTAAAACTACATGGCATGTGTGCTGGAGCAGGGTTGGAACAAAACTCTGCAGGTCTCTGGCCCTCCAGGAATTGAGTTTGACAACCCCATAGTTCAGCTTTGTGATGTAAACGGTCACAGTACACAGTTGATGGTAACACTTTATTTATTTTGATAGTCCACTTTAGACATTTTGCTGACTATAAGTAACTTTGCAAGTAAATATCCCCTGCCAGTCATTAGAGCATTAATAGGGCTTAATATCTGCTAACGCAGTGGTTCCCAACCCTGGTCCTGGAGGCACCCCAACACTGCACATTTTGTATGTCTCATTAATCAAACACACCTGATTCAGGTCATCAGCTCATTAGTAGAGACTCCAAGACCTGAAACTGGTGCGTCAGAGAAAGGAGACATGCAAAATGTGCAGAGTTGGTGTGCCTCCAGGACCAGGGTTGGGAACCACTATGCTAACACTTTATTTTGATGGTCCCCAACAGATATTCTACTCTATAACTTTGCAAGCATGACAACTTATTCTACTAACCCTAGCATGTTAGAGTTGACATGTAGATACAAAGTTACTTAGTGGAATGCCTAAAGTGAACTATTGAAATAAAGTGTAACCAAAGCGTTTTTATTTGTTTATTTATTCATTTTTCTATATAAATGTTCCTTAAGTCTATATTGCAGTGATCTGATTTCAATTGTGGATCCAAATATAGCATTTAAATGTGTGCATGTATATTTCTTGAAATATGGTTGACAGAGCTACAGAGTGAATCTATAAATCTTGCAGTGGTTTATAAATGTACACTTAGTTATGTCAGGTGAGGTTCAGTTGCTGTAGCGATGAACAATAGACTGAATTATTGCTGATTAAGAGATCATAGAGCACATCCCACTGCTTTTTTAACACTTACAAGAAGCGTGGTTCTTTCAGCAGTCTGGGGATCCTAAATCAAAGGTTTGAGTACATTTTACCTGATGGTTTGGGAATCTCTTGGACAGGTTTAGTTTAATCTTTATGGACTAATCACAAGAATGATCATCTGAGAGCACAAGGCTCTATTTATAAAGCAGCTCCGGCCCTCCAGGAATTGAGTTTGACACCCCTGATAAAGCACAATGGCAACAATATTGTGTATTGTTTGAGCATGCAGTTACACAAAATCTGAAGAAGAAAAAAATGCCTGTGATCTTTTAAATTAGAGATTACATGGAATATCTGTGCTTATTAGGTTTTCTCAATCACTTTGTCTTAATTCTCTGTTTTCCCCTCAAAACAATAAAAACTGATGAGTTGATGCAAAATCATTCATTCGTTTAACAAAATCTGTCCGACACACATGTATATTCCATAAATATCTATGACATGGAATGTTTGTGATGTGTGCTAAATTGGCAAATGACCTGCCAAACAAATGAAATAGGAATCACATTTTACTAATCAACCAATAATTTTGGTAGCATGTACTGTATATGGAGCTTGTCATCATTTTGACTAAAATGACTGGTGTATTATAGTAAGCAGTGAGTGTCAACAGAAAATGAAGTGAACAAATTGACTTCCATGGTGAAAAATCATTAAACATTTTGATCAGTAGGACACTGGCCAATTTACTGACACAATAACTGGGTTTTGAAGCATGAATGAAATGCTTTGAGTGAGTTACTACGTACACATGCATTAGAGGAGTGGGTCCCAACCCTGGTCCTGGAGGCACCCCAACACTGCACATTTTGCATGTCTCCTTTCTCTGACACACCAATTTCAGGTCTTGGAGTCTCTACTAATGAGCTGATGACCTGAATCAGGTGTGTTTGATTAAGGAGACATGCAAAACGTGCAGTGTTGGGGTGCCTCCAGGACCAGGGTTGGGAACCACTGCATTAGAGCATAGGTCTTCAACCCTGTTCCTGGGGACCCACTGTCCTGAAAAGTTTATTTCCAACCTGCTTCAGCACACTTGGCCTGTGACTTTTCAAGTGATCTTGAAGACCTTGATTAGCTGATTCAGGTGTGTTTGATTAGGGTTGGAGCTGAACTCTGCAGGACAGTGGGTCCCCAGGAGCAGGGTTGAAGACCTATGCATTAGAGTTGTGGTTTTCCATAAAACAGTTGTGACAATTGCACTTACAGTTGAGAGATTATTAAGGTTACACTTTATTTTGATGGTCTCTTTAAGAAATTCAGTTGACTATAAGTAACTACTTGTCAACTAACTCTCATTAGTATTAGTAGAGCATACTTGAAACTTAATGTCTTGCTTTGAAATTATTTTCTTGAAAAGTGTAATTGAGATCTTTCTTGGGACCCAGGAATAGACTTCTGTCCTCTGTAGTGGACATTACATTTTAGTGAATTTCTCTGAGACCTCACATGTCACAGTTTTAAGTCTGGATGTCCTGTACAGAGCACATTCAGGGCTTTTCAGAGATACCAAATGTTTGGAAGTTTCATCATGACCTCTCCCACTCTTTGGTCTTTAAAAATGGCTGACATTAGTTTAGTGATCAAATTTAACTCTCTTATGGGAATATGATAATATTTTGTAATTATCATTTAAATCGGACTCATTTTAAAGCTGTTTGTCATCAACATCTCAGGAAAATGTTAAGGGGTTTCAAATCAAAATATGACACTTTCTGTTATGAAACAGGACATCAATTTCACATGTCCACTGCAGAGGATCATGTTTATTAAGCATTTTGGGAGACACACCAAATGAATAGGGAAAGAAATTATATTTCAATATCCCTATGAAATATTAGATATCATTATGAAAATCTTGCCAATCATTACTCCCATTGTTACAAATTAGGGGGAAGTCGTGGCCTAATGGTTAGAGAGTCAGACTCGTAACCCAAAGGTTGCGGGGTTCGAGTCTCGTACTGGCAGGGATTGTAGGTGGGGGGGGGGGGGAATGTACAGCGCTCTCTTCCACCTTCAATACCACGACTGAGGTGCCCTTGAGCAAGGCACCGAACCCCCAACTGCTCCCCGGGCACCGCAGCATAAATGGCTGCCCACTGCTCCGGGTGTGTGTTCACGGTGTGTGTGTGTTCACTACTGTGTGTGCACTTTGGATAGGATAAATGCAGAGCACTAATTCCAAGTATGGGTCACCATACTTGGCCACATGTCACTTCACTTTTTTTTCCACTTTTTTAAATATGCAAATTAGATACAATGTATAGATACAGTGGAAAAACCCGTTTATGACCATTTTACACACATACTGCATAAAACAAAATGGTATATCAAATCATTGTTATATCTTTCATAACATAGTTAAAAATATATGTATACAAAGTTTGGTATAAAAAAAATCCTGAAACATTGGTGATAAAAAAAAAAATTGTTTTTGCCAATTCATGTCTTTATATATATATATATATATAAATACATGAATTGGCAAAAACAATTGATTTTTTAAAATATATATATAAAGTCTTGGTTTCATCTACAGGGGATATAGCATAACCTATGAATACCATATAATTTTTCAAAACTGTTATTTAAAATTTTTTTCTTATGCACTAAACAATGTAAAGACATGAAAAAAATACCACATTCACCAAACTTTTTTTTCTGGGTCTCAGGAGGTTAAAATAAATGCTACTTGTTTGGAAATTATGTCACACAATGAAAAAAAAAGAAATTTTACACAATAAAGCCAAACCACTGGCCTACGTGTAAAATGATACAAATAATTCGTGTCTCTTGTTTTCATAAAACGAAACCGTGTTCATTTTTATCCCTGCTGTAATTGGCAACTCAACGCCTGTCAGTGTTTTTCGGACAAACCTTTTTCTGATTTAAAAGGCCTTGACCAGCGCGCTCTTTTCTCATTGGCTGATGGGCGGGGTTTGTTTGGCCAATGAACGCAGACTTTAGTTAAAGACACTGCAGCGCTGCGTAAAGCAGGACGCGATACAAACTTCACTTTCTATGGATGTTTATCATGTTATGAAGACTCATGTTATATCAAATTACAGCAGGACAGTGAAGGGAGTTCTCTCGGGTGCTCAGCTGGAGCTCGAATAAGGCGTCCTTCAGCATGTCAATAGTTTAAGACATTTAACGTGATGTTTTAGGGCAATGGAGAGTGAGCAGTCAGAAACATTTGGAGGCGATTCATCAGGCTCCCACACGCTTTCAGAAGTCGAGGCGAGAGCCGAGCCGTATGAACCCGAACTACACTTAGAAGAATTTAAATGTCACCCCTCAGATTTTGTAGGTCTTGACGAAAAAGTGAAGGGAAGTGATTCTGATGAATGCAGCGACGAGATCAAACTGAGGAATGGGGATCACCAGGAAGAAGTAGAAAATGAAGGGGACGAGGATGAAATGGTAAAGTACATTGATTATAATTGCACTAAACACTCATGACATTTAGTTTGCTTATGTTTGAATACTGAAAGCTGTAAGATCGCGACTGCAGGTGTTTGTTTGAGCGAAAACGCTCTGCATGCTGTAGTTAAAAATGATTTCCCATGTTGTTACTGTAGTTTTGGAGAATATTTGGTAGATACTACAGGGGAATATATTTTCCCTCTTTGATACTGATTGATATTGATCTTCAACAACCTTACATTCTGCTCCAACCTCTAACTGAAGTGTTACACCTCTGCTGTTAATTCATTGAGAATTATTTATTTATTATTTTTAACTTAAGATTAAATGTAATTGATCATTGTAATATCTCCATAACATGCACTCTAAATTGCGATTGCAAGGCTGTAGTTTTCTCATTCTGAATTTCGGTCGGTCTCGTCTTATAGCCTACATCTGTTTTCTACGGTGGCCGAGAAGTGCAAAACAAATCACAATTCTGAAAACAAAATAACAAATTACAAACGCAAATGCAAGTCTAAAAAACAAAATAACAATTCAGAAAACACAACAACAATTCAGAAAACATTATAACAATTCAGAAAACACAATTACAAATCCGAAAACAAATTAACAAGTTAGAAAACGACAAACCGGAAGAGGTAGGTATAGTTCGAGACCACACCATTGGTTTGGGATTACTCCCCGCTGACTGGACGAGATATCTGTCAATCAACGTATACAGGAAGAATCAGCCGAAGAACCGCAGAGTCGTGGTAGAAAGTTCGGAGATGGTATTAAAGTAGCTCAGTTTAAATATATTGTATGAACTGCCCTTACTATGGAATGAAAAATACGGGATGTCTATTTACATTTAGTTAAAAGTGGCTATAAATCATCAGCTCCAGTGGCGCAGATAGATAAGCGCGAATCATTGGCTTTTTGACGCGATCGACCCGGGTTCGATCCCGTCTTTTGCCGAACTTTTTTTTCCCTCCCTTTTCAAATCTCTTATTAGCAATGAATTCTAGTTACACTAAGTGAAAATAGCAGTATTTTTTTAGCAATATGCTATTTACACTAAGTGCAAATACCTATTACACTGTTAAAATAGCAGGATTTCTACTATCAAGTATACTACTTGTTGCAAATAGTACATTATAAAACAGTATGCAATAACGTATTGTGTAAATTTTAATTATTAAATGGATGCCACCTTATTGGTACAATAAAGCCCTCCCTACACCTACCCTAACCCTACCCGATACTTTATTTTCAACTTTTTGATTATTTCCTTAATTGTTATTGAAAATAAATGCCTTTACGATGTGATACGAGATCTGAAAAGGGAGAAAAAAAAAAGTTCGGCAAAAGGTGGGATCGTACCCGTGTCGATCGCGTCAAAAAGCCAATGACACGCTTTTATCCATCTGCGCCACTGAAGCTGATGTTTTATGGTCACTTTTAACTAAATGTAAATATACACTCCGTATTTTTTATTCCATTGTAAGGGCAATTCATACAATACATTTAAACTGAGCTACTTTAATACCATCTCTGAAGTTTCTACCACGACTCTGCTGTTCTTCGGCTGGTTCTTCTCTGTATACGTTGATTGACAGATATCTCGTCCAGTCAGCGGTGAGTAATCCCAAACCAATGGCGCGGTCTCAAACTATACCTGCCTCTTCCGGTTTGTCTGATTTGTCGTGTTTTCTGACTTATTTTGTTTTTGAATTTGTCATTGTGTTTTCTGACTTGTTATAATGTTTTCTGAATTGTTGTTGTGCTTTCTGAATTGTTGTTTTGATTTTTAGACTTGCATTTGTGTTTGTAATTTATTTTGTTTTCAGAATTGGGATTTGTTTCACACTTCTCGGCCACCGTAGTTTTCTCCTCCACATGTTTAACTATTGTTTTGTCTTCCACGTTTAACCATTTACAAAGATAAAGTTGCTTTATGCATGTCTGACAAATAAATCAATAAATGCACATATTTGCATGGTATATTAAAATATCAAATATTTAATGGAAATGGATTTGCCCTTTCAGTAGATCAAATTGGGATGTTATGTTTATTATATTAGCAAAATTAGGCTTAATATAATTTTTAAAAGAGCCTAACTGTGTGAAGATGATACAAAAGCAAAAAAATTGGTGTGTTTATAAATTGACCTTAAAGTCAACATGAACTCAAATGTTTACTTTATGATTTCATGTACCTGGTCTTATTTTGATTTATGCATTGGTGCATATCATAATCTTTCATCAAAGTGTAATAACTTGCTCTATATCTAGCAAGACCTTCTTTTCAAGGCTTTTGTTCTTTCTTTTTATTATTATTATTATTATTATTAATCCATGTTCTCCAAGCGCCTTTCACTTTTCATAAATAATTCCTCTGCAGTCTCACCCTGAACTGTAAATTCCATTTGAAGTTATTTGTCTAGAGGCATTTCTGCAGTATTGTACATCTCAATGATTGCAGACAGAGTGTTTCTAACGTTTAGCTGCAATTCATTCAACTCATATTTGTAGGTGTTCATTTACAGGTACTCTGCATATGTACTTTGAACTTTCTCACATGCATTTTCATCTGGTTTCATTCAGCTGTACATGTTGTGTTTGATTTGCACATGGTGTAAAAACAAAAGCTCCTTTTGCTTGTTTCATACAATAGCTTCTTAAAACCAAAGTGGGATTCTGTGACCTTTGTTTGCCTAGTCTAACTTGAAAAGTAGGTTAGTCATTGTCAAACTCTTCCTGACTGGTTTGTCCAGCATAGTTATGTCAGACCCTTTTCACTGGGTGTGACGTCTAATTGGCTTGCCCGAGGATTAGATGGCTTTGTCACACCAATCAGATCCCTGAGATGCTTGTCGCTCTCAGAGCCATGTCATCACATGTTTACTTACAGCCAGGTCAAGAGAGTGGAAACAAATCATCTGAAGCTCATGTGCCACTATGGTACTGCAGTGCAGAAGACAGACTTCTGAGAAACAGTGCAGCTTATATTCCCCTGCTACTGTTTGTTTACATAAAGGGATTCCAACTACTGGATATTTATACACCCTTCATGTGAATAATCATTAAAGGGCCTGATCTGCATGTACTATGAATAATATTTTAAATGCCTTAATATCATAAACATCCAGTATGTGTATAAACCGTGGTACCATCACCAACATTCTTAAGAAGAATATTTCATGCTCCAGTTATGTGTTTTACCAAGCAGATAGTCTTGCCACATATGTAACGAAATTGGTCAAAAACATGTATATTTATAAAACTGTATTTCATTTAAAAGTGTTCAAACAGCAATTTTTGCGTGCAGATGTATAAAGCCACATGTATAACAGAAGATCAACATTTGATTTTATGTAGAACACACTGAAATGTTTGTATCCTTAGTGATTTGACAGCATGCATTGGAGTAGACAAAGTTAAAAAATTGCTATTATATGACACCTATAGCATGAAAAATAATTTCTTCACTGTTCATCAAGGAATATCAGTCACTGCACTATATATATATATATATATATATATATATATTATCATATTTAATATTCAATAATGCCATCAATGGTATTGTATAACTGTGGTGGTAGCCTGCCTGCAGCATTTGGGTATGATAAGGCTTTCTTGCGCACTTACAGTATTTCAACCCAAACCTGACCGCTTTCACTCATCACCCCATTTTAGGTCTCTTAAATAGCCTCTTTCTGTTTTCACCCTTCCCTCATGAATACTGCCCCAGAAAAGAAAAAGATGTGAATGCAAAGACCGCAGTACTGCGACACTGTCCTGAACGTCCACTGTTGTGACTTTAGAGACTACATGAGGACAGACAGCTTTCTGGAACTGTGGTTGTGGTATAGTGGTAAGGTTTTTGGTTTTAGCCAGGTGGCTTTGAATGGTAAAAATGTTCTCTTTTTCCAATTTAATGTGCAGTTTTTCGTTTGTTGTTTCTTCTGAGGCACTTTCTGTTCTATTTGTTTGGGCATGCCAACCAACCTGACACGGCAACATTGACTCAACCAATTCCCTCCAATGCTGCTAATGGTGCAGTAACCTTTAAATAATGAACTTATGATGAAAGAGCAGCAAGTTGTTGAGGGATAGTACATCACCTAGGCTTTGTTCAGACAGGCATTTTGTCTTTAATTGAACTTAGTGTCTATAGAGAGCCTACTAATATCCATACGTTGCCTTTTTAAAAAATAAAATAAAGGCAGTACAACGAAATGCTACCATGATGTAGTAATTCTTTAAAATGTGTGTATATATACATTTAATGTTTTAGTGTTGGGGCAAATTAATACAATGCAAATAAATTGCCTACAAATAGACTTTTTATTAAGTAAAATAGTTTATTTATTTACTTACTTACAACTCCTTTGCTTACTCTTTCCTCAAATAGCAAACCCCTGCATGATACCATAAACACATGAAACAATACTACAGTATACCAGCGGAAGTATCGCAAGTAGTATCGCGACACCATGCGAACTGAGAGATATACTGTACATATTATATAAGGCCGGTTTCACAATGCAAGCTTAAGCAGGACATTTTTTTTCGTTTAACAGGTTAGAGTATTCACACCGCACGCAGAGGCGGTGTGGCAGTTCCGTGTTTCCCAACCACCATATGACATTCAGCGCTGTGAAAAATAGGCTTAATAACTGCACGAAAATACACCCAGTGTTCCCCATAGACTTACACTCTATGTGTGGCGGCACTTTCCCCGGGGGAAATATATATGTATATAATGTAAATATATAAAAGCAGACGGGCTTATTGAAAATGCAAATGCATTCTCTGCCAGCAGGAGGTGCTTAGGAGCTGCAGAAATAGCGGTTTACCCGGTAACGGCTGTAATCAAAGCAGCTCTGCACTCATGAACACTACTTTATCAGGCATTATAGGAAAGATGAAATGAAAATGGCATCAAAACTTTTCTTAAGACAATCGTTTCAAAGATACATTCATATAAAAACACCCGTGCCACGTTTTGACGTGCGGTGCTCATGTTTATTCAACGAAGTCAAAGCATTTTGGAAAATCTATTTTTGGCGGTCCGTGTTGATATTATGGCGGGCCGCCCACAAATAACTGGGAAACACTTTATTTCAAAGGCTCGTTTAAATTATTAAAACTATAGTTTGTATGTATATCTAACGTTAACATTACTTTTATCATGCAAACTACACTACAGCATGTTATATGCATGTGTGCTCACACGACAAATGCTGTCAGTGTGGAAGCACGTGTGGCTCCTGCTCTGCTTGCACATCCAGTGTGAAACAGGCATAAGGCGCAAATTCTACACAGCATTTTGCGCCATTAAAGGGCACCGCAGAAAGGCGACAGGACAAAAAAACGCCTTTGTAGTGTTTATTTGAAGACACAAGGGTTTGAACATTTTAGCGACTGCCCCACATACATTACTTGCACAGGTTTGGGGAGTAACAGAATACATGTAACGGTATACTATCAGGATTACATTTGTTTCATTTAAAATTAAATAAATGAGGATTTTGACAACGCCATATATTTAGCACTGCATAGTTCCTGTTTCTGTTGACACATCTCACGTGAGCCGCCTGCTGGTGCGTGCGCAAATAACACCCGTCTACAATTATTCTCCTCAAATAATGCTTACAGTAAAGCAATTACGATGATTCCTACTGTGAAAACCGTTTTTATGTCTGGAAATTTCAGTTATTTTGTTTTCAAAGAGGATAAAGGAAATAACATAGTTGTACAGCGTAAGCTATGCATTAGGGCTGCACGATAAATCGCATGCGATATTTAACGCGCATCTTGTCAGAAAAGCTGGTTCTGTAATCAGCCGTAAATCTCCTTCAACAGGCGGGCTTTCACATTGAGCAGCATTAACTACACAGAGCCGTTGTTCACTGACGAGCTGCGCAAAACCACACTCTAAAAAATGCTGGGTTGTTTCAACCCAATGTTGGGTCAAATATGGACTAACCCAACTGTTGGGTTAAATTTTGGTTCAGTCAATGAAATAAAGAAAGATCATAGCATTTCACATGCATTTTGACATGTAGGCTTATTTTAAAATGGACTAATATGTATATGGTGTAAATTTTTAAATGTTGTGTATAAACTATTTTTATTTTTACTTGTACAGTAAAATTTATTTTTTTATCAAAGTTTTTTTTGTTAAGCTAATGATTGAGGATTTATTTCCTTACACCCATCAGAAGACGCCTACAGTGGCGCCGTGAAATTCCTTGTCAATTTTCTTTACAAAAATTGTTACATTTTTGTAAAGAAAAAAATTATAAAAATAAAACTGTATGTCAGGGTTATGTTTGGTTTGTGTTCAAGCTCCTTTCCCCTGGCAACCCGTGACACTATAATAATAAACTGTATAGCCACATGTCTGCATAGCCTTTTATATAAATATACGGGCTGTAATATCTAGATGGTGAAACAAGACACGATTTTTAATTTGGAATCAAATTCAAAATGTGTGCAGTAGAATGTGTACAAAGCCTCAGAAACTCTGGCTGTTCTGTACTAATGCATTTGTGCACTAAAGACGTAATCCTTAAAATGATATTACATTAGCAAGCCTGAAGTAATTATATGAATGTTTTCGTGATTATTGTTATAATCTCGGTCTCAATTTCATACCTCATAATTCATAATCTTTTCTGGTCATTCATTCATGTGAATCATTCATGACCTCATTAGGGTGCATTGTTCTCAAAGTGATGAGCGCTAATGTGTGTGTTGTTTTATTTATTTATTTATTTTTTAAATCCGTCTGAATTATCTGTTGAGGAGCTCTCAATAGGGCTCAACATGTGAAACTCCATTTCCGGGCTTATAAAAAAAAAAACATCAATTTATTTTAACCGGGTTCCTCGGAGCTGTAAAGAGGATGTAGGCTAGAGTGTCGGTAGAGTGAATGGCTTACTTGTTAAGAGGATTTGCCCTTAATCTGTTTAGGGTCTCTCCTGTGTCCATTGTGGGTGATGTCATCTCACCCCCAGCATGCCTGTCTGATTGCTGTTGATTTATTGGTTTTGCTTGGTCCACTGTTGATGAGACAGATACAGCATTGGCTTCTGGGGAAACTTTTTAATGACATTGACAAGGAATTTCACGGCGCCACTGTAGGCGTCTTCTGATGGGTGTAAGGAAATAAATCCTCAATCATTAGCTTAACAAAAAAACTTTTTGATTTCAAAATTATATATAGCTTATGATATTGACAGTTAATGTATTAATGTTATTGATCTATCACAAACACTTTTGATGATGTTTACAGTAGGTTTGTCTAGAACAGGGGTGGCGAACGTCGGTCCTGGAGAGCCTCAGCCCTGCAGAGTTTTGCTTCAACCCTAATCAAACACACCTGAACAAGCTAATCAAGGTCTGAACGGTTGCTAGGAAGCTACAGTCAGGTGAGTTTTCATTAGGGTTGGAGCTGAACTCTGCAGGGTAGAGGGTAGTCCTCTCCAGGACCGGAGTTCGCCACCCCTGGTCTAGAATATAACCTTATGAAACCAAAACCTTATTAGATTCCTAAAACGGTGTTAAATTTGAAGCTGCAGATCATATAATAGCAGTAAAGCTGATGGTTGGTACTATTATAAGGAAATGGCTTACTGTTATGCCAGCATAGGTATTTAAGTGCCGACCTGTTAACACCTGTGTGGATACTTGGCTGAGGTAACAACAAACCAGTTTGTAATGTATCTAATGTAAACTATGCCAGTGTCTGTTCTTCATAAATTGTATCTGTATTCAACCTTGTGAAGGTGCGGTTTGAGATGGATTCTGTTAATAATATTGGATTATCAAAGACCAAGCCAAGCCTGAGGATCCAGGGAAAGTGAAAGGCTTGGCAAATAGAACCCTTTTTTTTTTTTTTATATATTATTATAGGGAAGTGTGTACTGGTTGCTCAACACTCTTTCAAACACTGTCTACACTGAAATTGAGCTGTGGAAAAAAAACTATATTGCTCTCATTATACTGCTTTGTGCTATTTGACATCCATTGTACTTTGCAGTGTGGATAGTACAATGTTTATTATAAGGACAGATTTTTGTAGGAATGTTCTTATTTATACCTTGGTGATGGTTTGGTTGTGTAGTAAGGCTATAAGGACACATCAATGATTCGCATCAAATAACAGAGCCCTTTGTCACATATAAGGCTGCAACTATTATAATAATGAATAATCAAATTCAATGGATTAATTTGCCGGCTGAGCAAATGCTATGGAGATAAATGAGAATACTAACGATAACTTTCTCTAGTTACTTTATAGACCTCCATGATTCACAAAGGCCTGGTTAATTAGAAGTGCATTTGTTGTTAATGGGTTATACTTATTATTTTAAAACCTTTTTTTAGGTTTGATTTAAAATTTGTATTCTAATTAATGTGCGATTTAATCGCAGAGAAAAGCATTGAAAAGACATGACAAAAAATAGCTCTAGAAAGAACTATTTTGATTTCGTATAGAGTTTCTTTTAACAAACATTTTATTTATTTATTTTTTCTTTTTATGAAATTATATTCTAAATCTGAAACTAAAGCCAGAAGGTGGTAGCAAGTCACTGTCTTAATGAAGGAGTCATTCAGTTATTCATTCAACCAATATATTAAAATGAAGTAACTGAAATGGGTCAATCATTGATTCATTGGCTCACTGGATTCATTCAAAAATGTGGATTCATTCAGGAAAAAAAACAACATTGTATGTTGGGCACAACAGTTCTGTGCTCAAAAGTTCAGTAGGGCACAACAGTTCTGCTGTGGCTTTGTTTGGAACTATTTTCATTGGCAAAAACATAATGGGCCTCATTTACGAAATGAACATATGACAGAAAATTGGGCGTACGGTCATTTGAACGCAAAACTTGGAATTTATCAATATGGAGCGGTTGCTACGATCAAATCTCACGTCTGGTCTCAGCTCGTGTACGCAAGTTTTTGAGTTACCTGAACTTGTGCGCAGCATAGTAAATATGGTGGAGAATTGTAGAATGACAGCATTTTGTTCATTTTTATTTTCCTAACCGTCAAACAAAGCTCATTAGTCTATCGTTAACCAGTAAGATTAGAATGTATTTTTGTTGTTGTTTTGTAGAGGGCTTTATATGCACGAATAGCAGCATACACAAGACCATGAGGTCATTCAATTGTTGCATCATGCACCTGCAACGCTTCTGTGAAAGGAGAAAAATAAAAGGAATAAAATAAATATGATCACACAAAATATATAACGGGCTATAATATAATTAACAGATTAACAAAAGGAAAAAAAACCCACTGTGCAACAAGTATAGAGATATACAGATATTAGCTTTGGATAAAAGCATCTGCTAAATGACTAAATGTAAATGTATAGGCTACGCTTGTTTTTGTGATGCTCTTAATGCATTTTAATTATTTTCTTAATATCTTTATTAGATTTAATCCATCTGATCGCACAGGCGCCTCACGCGCACACACACACACACACACACAACATTAGTTCTACCGTTGCCTGACATTTCAGCCATTCATCATCAAACTAAAATGCAGTCAACCAAATATAAAAGTTACACTGTTTATTTTAAAAGGTCTGCTGTAAAATGCGTGCAGCGCCAAAACAAACATTTTTGCGCATGATTTTACACTGATATTAGAACATGACTGAAGTATAAAGCCATGTTTTAAGCTACATAATGAATAATAGTTATGCAAAGAAATGTTACAAATATGGCAAAAATGGAAACATTTGGATTTTTGTGGTATGAGACAGGCTCATGAGCCCAATGCCGTTTCAATTTTGCTTGACATTTGTATGCGGTTTATAATAAATGCCACTATAGCCTAAGGGGCCGTTCACATTTGAGTTGGAAAGTAGTTTAAATGGTATTTTTATAGTAATTTTCAAGCTTATGCCATTTTGCTGTCATGGCAACAAAGTTGTAAACTTGAATTTAACTTTACACAGAAAAGTTAGTGTTAGATTTTTCCCACTCACACTAAATTCATGTTCAGTATTTTAGCATTTATGGATTGGCCTCATTCACTTCCTTTGTAAGTGCCTCACTGTAACCCAGAATTATTATTATTTTAAGAAAATATGGAGCTTAACGTGTACTGAACCCAGAATGTTCTTTTAAAGTTACATTGTAACAGTGAAGTCTGCATGGTGTGGTTTGGCTAGCAGACACACTGCCATCATACGTCTCTGGGCTTTTGGGAGTGTCTTCATGAATGAACATGTTCACATAAAGACAAAGAGCAATTTCCATTTCCTCTACATATAAGAAATGTGCAAGCACGTGTACTTGATCATGCTTCTAAAAAACACACATCTGTTTATTAGAGCCCGACCGATATGGGTTTTTTGGGGCCGATACCGA
>NW_015505391.1:996528-1016581 GCF_001515645.1 Sinocyclocheilus grahami | reverse complement strand
GTAACACTGCGTTACAATGTGCTATTCTATGACATTAGCGATGTAATTTACTTTAATTAATTTTAATGAGAAACAACGAGAAACGGGTGAATAAAGACTGACAGTCAATGTTTAATGTTTAGAAATTATTTCAAGACATTTTAAAGCATTTTTGCTCGTTTATGTGGGCCGTCCCAAGTATGGTTGCAATGTGTTCATTGTAAAACTCCAAAATCAGATTATTTTTAATTCTTAAAAAAACGCCATTTATTTTATTTGAACAAAAAAATTATATATATTTATTAACAAAATATTTTAGTTTGTCTTGTATATTTTTTTCATTCGATCAGATACGATTTTAAGCTGTCATGTGGTCAAGTTACAACGTGCCCCTCAAATGTTACAATGTGTTCCACCTACGGGGCATGTTGTCACATTTAACTTCCATTTTTTGAGGGTAAATAAAGAAAAACGTATACACTGTAATTATGAAACAAAGCTACATATTTGTACTAGACAAGTGTAAAATTACCGTGGATAAAAGAAAATATATATTCTGAACCCCATGTAGATTTACACAAACTGAGAATGTCAAAAAGTGTTACTTTGTGCCCCGCTCTCCCCTACCTCTGTAAATAAATACAATATAAATTCACGTCTCGCGCACTTTAATGCCCTTTGAATGTAACGTGTACGTTCCCTTGGAACTGGAATCATGGCGGAATTTCATGTGAAGTCCACTTCACAGGGCACTTACGGTCGAATAAGACAACGCGTGAATGCTGCCTGAACAAGAAATCTCCTTAAATCTGACTATCTCGTGAACGCGCCGGCGGATCTCCACCAAATTCGGGGGATCCCTTCAGCTCGAGGAGCCCTCTCAAACTCCACCCTCCGCGCGTTGATAGCCCCCCGGGATCGCTAGATCGGTCGGCGCCGGACCACGAATTTAACCACCTGTAACTCCCGAACCCCAGGGGTTATCCAGGCGGGGGTGGTCTCATTCGAAAGAGGGCCTCGAGACGTACACTCGATTCGCGTTCGAGAGGGTTCCTTGAGCTGAAGAGATCCTGGTGATTTGGTGCGGATTCGCCACACCATTACGGAGATATGGCCGTTCAAAGTTTCAATGGTTTTCCATTGACTTAAGCGTTTCATCCAGGTCGCCAGTAGCAAACAATGGGTAATTAAGTAATTACACCATTTCAAGCATTTTATCTGCATTATATGTTCTGTAAAAAAAATGTTCATATCGGCGGCATATTCGCCGATGCCGATATATCGGCGACAGGCTCATATCGGCCGATAATATCGGCAAAACTATATATCGGTTGGGCTCTACTGTTTATGTCCAAAGGGATTTTTTGTCAACACAGGAAACATGGCTTTGCTACTGAGATTTTGCAGGACTATTGACACCAGTAAACCTTCAGGGGAAAGGAGCAGTGCAGTGTGAGGAGGGACATGCCTCTTTTAGGGAACTTCTGTGACAGTGTTCTGGTGAAGCTGACCCCAGCAGCACAGCACAGTAATGTGAACTGTTTAACCTCCAGGGGAACATGATTTACTTGGAAATGGAACAGGGGAAATGTTAAGGTCAGGCAGATGTACAGTGATGACGTTAGCGTTTGCACTGACATTTTTCATCATTGAGAGTATAAAGGTTTTTTTTTTTTTTTTTTTTTTACAAATATGTAATTTCTTGTAGTTATCTCTGCACAATAAACTGTTATTACTGAACAAATTACATGTCACATTTTAACTTTACTTGTGGATTCTTATTCACATTAAAATTGCACTGTCTATAGTTTGATGTGAGAGAAACCAAATACCGTTTGTTCTTACACATGATATTACATGACTTTCAAAAACTTGGAACAGAGCACAAATGGACTACTTCTGCTGTTATTTATATATGCTGGCCTTATTGGATCTTGCCAGCCTCTGGTTACTATGTACTGTTGGAAGCTCGCTGCTTGGAAATTGTTCAGCTTTCTTTTGTGTTCTAGAGGAAAAGAACAAACATACTCATTTAGAATGAAATGAAGGCAGGTTAATAAGGACAGAATCTTAATTTTTAGGTGAACTCTTCCTATAATAATGACCATGTGGAAATTACATTTAGAAAATGGAGGGATCAGCAAGTGATGCAAGATAATTCACATTGCCTCTATGAACTAAATGAGTTTATAAACTTCTAAGCTGAAGCACAAAAAAAGTAATGCAATTGATTCTTATTGTGAAGTAAAAATCATCTGCTCACATGATTGTTTCTGTGTGGCATTTTGAAGAATTGTTTGAGCCCACAGTGTCTTAATAGCTTGACGTTGTCTGAGCAGCCGCCTCAATTCCTCTGCCGATTCTCAGGATATTAGGCTGTTGTTTCAGACATAACTAAGACAGACTGAAAGGCTATGGACTATTGAGAGCTGTAGCTTTTGCTTTTGTGCCAAAGGTATCTAAGGCTTCAAGGCTAAAATGTTAGAAAGGTTTCTTCTCGCTGTTATTGACTTGGAATTTCTGTTTACATATGGACTGCAAATTAAATTTTGTCCAGGTACGAGAAGTTCATGGCTGCAGTGTAAAATCATGGGGTCAAGGTTTGGCTGGTTAGTGTGGCCTCATTATGCTTTTTTGCTAGATGCTTTAACTACACCATCTGGATTCTTTAAAGCGTCTTTGTACATTGAAGGTCCTTCATTAGTGTCCATATATTCTGATAGAATGATTTTTCACTAGCAAATATTTCACCAGTCTCCTGCGTAACATAAACTACTATTCAAAAGTTTGGGGTCATAAATTATTTTTTTCTTTTTCTTACGCTCACAAAGGCTGCATTTATTGGATCAAAAATATAGTAAAACAGAAATATGCCTAGTTGAAATGGCAACATAAATGTAAAAAGAAACAAACTAGCATTGTATTTAGCATTTAATATTTATTTATTTATTTAGCTGGTGCTAGAACAATACTGCAGCATATGCAGTTATGATGAAATTTGTATTCTGTATTTTTACGGTCTTCTAAAGACATGTTATAGCTTTCTGAGGAACAGACCAACATTTAAGTCTGTATTTGCTGATTATCTTCAGCTGCACCTCACGTAATGACAGATACCTCCTCGTAAGAAAATAATACGCAGTACAAATTTAAAAAGATGAAAAATATTTCATGACCCCTTTAAGGATAAAAAGACATTTGTGTGGTACAACTTTAAGCAAAGCATAACCAAAAAAGACCTTGCCAGTTCCACATGTTTCAGGTTTCATGGAGGTTACATGGTTTACACGTCTAGTGTTAAAATATTAGCCTTGACTATTTTGGGCACATGGGCCGCAGTGGGGTTCGTAGCTTCTCCTATCGTATGAGGTTGACCTTTTGCATTTGATTTAGGTCTTCATGTTGATTCATTTCTGACAGTGGCATATGAGACACCATTGGTCAGATGCTCAGACAAGTTGTAGTAATGGAAAATGTGTTGCTAATGACATTAGCAGCAGCGGTTAGGAGAGATTGGAGTTCAGAAGATCTGTTTTCATGGCCGTGTAATGTAAAAGTGAAGTAATCCGATACAAAGATGACCAGAATGTCCTATGACATCAGCATGTAAACAAACACTGCTGTTTGTAAGTTGGTAGGAAGGGTAAATGACCTAGATCTGTTGTGTGTATTTAGACCGAGGCTGTTCTCTTTGATAGCTCAACAGCAAAGCAACTGAAGCCCATATTTGCCTTCATAAGCCTCACCACTATATGAAATTAGTATGACAGGTCAGGGATGATATATATGATATATATGACTATATGACAGGTCAGGGATGAATCTACTACATCTCCTATTGTTTTAATTTCACCTGTGTGTGTGTTATAATGAGTGCAGAAACTGTGTTTTGGTGAAATTTAAAATAAATATAAATGCCCACAGATGTACAAAATAAAAAGGTAACACCAGGGTGGCTTAAAACCTTGAACCAACAAGTCCTAATTTGTACTCAAGGACTGAATTTGTTTGTTGCGTGACCATGAAAAATCATGGAACTGTCAGTGGCACATGTTGAGATAAACCACTAATAAAAAAGGGAGAAACATAAGGGACAATCCAAGTGTTTTAACTTTCACCCATTCCCTGGAGTGAGTCTTTTATTCTTGACTCCCTCCCCCCCTTTTCCTGTTGTCAAATTCTCAACGTAATTGCTAAAATTATGAGCAGGGGTCAAGGTTCCAGTGAGCTCCTGCTCTGTTTCAAGCACACTTAAGGAAGTAACTGTCCCCTAAATTCTTGTATTACCCAGTGGAGCAATCTGGAGAGGTTCACTGATTATTCAGTGAAGGTTCATCACCTCTATTAAATTGTTTGTTGGCACAACACTCTGAGTAACGGTTATGTAGTATGCAAGTCTAGATATGGTGCATTGCTGCATCTGCATTGAAAATTTTGTGCTAAAATGTGTCTTGAAGATGTACTCTTTTAATGAATATTCGAAGAAGACTTTTTATTTGTCTGTTTGCTTGTTTTAATTATATAATATAATGTAATATCAATTGAATTTATATACTTTTCTTTCAAATGTATTTGTTTGTTACAATACATTTTACAAAAATTTGTGGAATCAGGCTTTTTATGTGCACTGTTTAGTTCCAGCAAAGTACATAGTATAAATGCGCCAATTGAGATGCAGTCTAACGGTGTGTTTACATTGGTATGGACTGCGCATTTTCAGTTCAACAAAGCGTGCATCCTTCCAACTGTTATCAGTAATGGTGCGTTATGATTCTTAAGAATGAATTTTACTTGACTCTAAAATACTGTGTACGCTAAAGAGAACTGATGCTTTGCCAGGCTGCAGGCATTCATGATTTCTATTAGTGGTGAAATTGACGTTAATTATTCCACTGTTGCTGAGTGTTTTTAAAAGGCTGAACTAACTGTGAAATGTGCAATGTACCACTGATATAAAAAGTGGTCTTATATGATTATGTAACTGAGTGCAGTTTTGACCCTGCTTGAGGGAGAGAGAGACTGAATGAGGAAAAACAAATGGACGACCAGGGAAAGGTTTTTTTTTATTTATTTATTTTTTAATTTTAATAAAGATGAGTGCTTTTGTTTTTGGCTATCAGTATGTATAGAACATCTCCTTTAGATAAAAAGAGAGGTTTGATCAAGTATCTCCTTTGATATGATACTCATTAATTTCCAGGCAACACGACAACATCCCTGTCCAGCATTACTGATTGAATTAATGATGGGCACTGGGAGAAGTGTCATAAAGTGTTTCTAATCTGGTCACACAGCGTGGCGTATGCACAGGTCCTTCAGTTAGGAATAAATTTCCATCTGAAAACTGATTGCAGTCATGCGTGGGACAAAAAGCCCTTCTGATAACAGAGAAATGGACATCATTCTCTAGAAATCTTCACATGTCAACTACCTCCTCTTCTCTGGGTTCAGAAACTGCAGTGATGGTGAATGGTCTCCCCAGGAGCATTTTAGAAGCCGTTTTACACCCTGCTGCCCTTCGCTCACGTTCTTCGTGATTGTTATCTGATTGTTCTTTCACAGTTTGTTCCTATAATTTTTAATGTCATGGTACTGTATGATTACAATGTATACATGATATTTATATGGTATGCCAAAATACCTCAGATACTTTTAGTATTACAATGGTACATGCAGTGTTCGAACTATACCGTGGACTTTTGGGGAGCCCACTTGTTTGTTTTTTTTTATAACGGGGGGTGGGGGGTGTTGGGTTTGTGCGCTTGCGCGTGCCTCAAAAGAGGGCTTACAATGATTTACAAAGATACATAACAGCTACAAGTGTATACACTACTTGCTTTATGCAAGCACTATATAGGATAAATCACTATACAGGATTTACCCTATTATACTTTATCGACACGAATTGATGGGTAAAACCACAAACAGCCACCCACAAATAGTTTATAAACAAAGCATCAGGCTGTCTTTGAGTTCACATGAACAATGGTTAGTTACTCGTCGTCAGGCTACAGAAGAATACCATAATTCCTCCGTTCAATTAGGCCTAATACATCGAGAGTCACGCAGACCTATAACAACCCAGCCACAACACATAATTGCGAATAACATGCCTTACCTTAACACCGAATCGACCATAGAGTCCAACGTTTTTATATTTTTTCTATGAATCTTTGAGTTAACATGTACTAAACATGAGTGGAATTTGCACCGCAACGCCCCCACACCTTGATGCTCATGACAAGAATAGCATGTATAGTTATCTTTATTGAAGTGAATTAGGTTTAAATCGCCGTCATGCATGAATGAATGATATTTTTGCAATTTTACACATAATAATCCACGATGATCACATTACACAAAACTGAAATTGCACATCAAAATAACACATTGTCAGTATTTGAGACTCCCCAAAATTTCACAAATCACGTTTTCAGGGGAGCCCATGTCTTATTAAGGGGAGCCGAGCTCCCCCTAGCTCCCCCGTAGTTTGCACCACATGTCCAAAAGATAAATATTGGACATACATCTTAAGTTATTAATTTATTCATGTTTTTACTATCACTTTTGAACAATTTAATTTGTTCTGAATAAAAGTATTTATTTCTTTTAGAAAAACTCTTACTGACCCCAAACTTGTAAATATGCTAATCAGTACCGATGGTATTACCATCGGAAACGTCACTGTATCATGTATTCACGATATAAGTATTTCTCGGAACAGATATTTTATTTTGTCTTCTATAGGCACTTGTGTGTTTGAATGCTCTTATTTTCTCAGCACAATGCGGAGTTAATTCTCTGTCTGAATCCACACTGATGGATTCAGACAGAGAAGTAACTGCTTCCACAGTCTGGTTCTCCTGAAAACGCTTTCCTGACGCTATGCTCAACTGCCTCGAAATGAGAAACACCTGCAACAAAACAACTTAGCTTCTGTTATATCATTATTTTCCCTGTGTGCTAGGGGTTCTGTAATTCAATAATTCATTTAAACTACTCTTGCAGCACAGACCATGCATTTTTAAGTAGCCCAATTTATTTCTTAACCCAATTGAAGGGGTGTTGATGGGCAGAAACAGCTGCAAATGGAGTTTTGTGAAAGACGGATTTAATAGATGTTTTGTGTATAATTATTTTTATGTTTAGATGTGTGCAATTATGCTACATAATGTCATGTTCACACTACAGGATTTTAAGCCCGATTTAAGCCTGATTTGCAAGTCAATGACCTCGCAGACAGGTCGGGCTGTGATCGGGGGAAAATCAGCAGGTGATCAGCGCTCTGCAATCTTTGTGTGAACTACTTAATGACGCATCAAAGAGGCTCGCTGACGTCATGCTAAATATCTGGACCGGTCGGCTGACTCAACATCACGTGGTGTCGCGATGAGCTACAGCCAATGAGAGAGCATCGAAATGGAGCGAAATTTTTCAGAACAGATCATCACGCAAACGGCTTGCAGCACGAATTTCTTCCTGACGTCCAATAAACAACTCCTGTTTCACGCGTTGTTTCGCGTTATTCCCGTTCAACTTCTCGTGTGTGTTTTCATGACAAACCGTGGTTTGGGGATCGTGTTCAGTTGTTGGGTGACAGTTATTGTCAGCTCGTGTAGTGTGTGACCCCCTGTTGTGGATCATTTACGTAGTTTCACATAGTGTGAACACCACAATGACTTCAAGACAGACAGCAAGTTGTGTAGTCTGAACAGCACAGCGATCTGCCGACGTTTAAAGTCGTGTAGTCTGAACTAGGCTTAAGACACCTGCACAAAACAAGAACAGCAGATGGGCTGAATGAAAATGCAAATTCACTCTCTGACAGCAGGTGGCGCTTATGAAACAGCAGTGATATAGAGTTTCCTTGGTTACCGCTCTAAACAAATCAGCTGTATGAACCGTACCGTGACAGTTTGGGATGAATACATATACCGTTACACCCCTAATAATTATCATAACTTTTTTGTTTTTTAAATAATTCAGTTTGTGGCGCTAGTTGCATGGAAATGAAACCGTTCACCTTGTATTAGTTTTACCTGACTAAAGGTAGTTTAATATACATTAACTTTTATATTTTGTTTATCAAGCGGTTTTGGTCATTTTCGCCTGCAACTCAAGGCACTTTATGGTTCAACGAAATCACACAGCAATTCACCTATACAAAGAACTGAACTCCAAACAGTGTATCTGTCCTTCATAGTCAGCCAGACTGTAAGGAAAGATGGTTTATGTGAATGTTTTACTGATGCACACCTTTAATCCTCTTAGAATTTCAGGACTGAATTATCTCCTTGAGTTATGCTGTAATTATATAAACTTTCATATCTGTTTGTTTGAAATCCTCCTATAAACAAAAGTGTAAATGCCAGGTAATCTTTTTCAAGTTAATGAAAAATGTGGGGTCAGAGAGAGAGAGAGAGATGTATTAAAGCTTTAGACTTCACAAAGTCCCTAAATGAACTTTTGTATTGGCTGTGATCTGATCTACAATCAAGGAACAGAGACATAATAAAATGTACAATAAAGTTGTATCTCTTGCTTTACCTCTGTCCCACAGAAATTAATTGTTCTTTAACTGAGTTATAGTTTAAACCGTCTGCATGGCCAAAATGCATGATGGGTATTTTACAACATTGTTTGTTTTTTATTATAGATGGACAGTTGAGTTATGTAAAAACTTTGGCAAGTGAGCAATTATGAAGTCATGTTTATATATGGTAAGTCATAAAGAGATGTTATCTTATTTTGTGTCCAGCTGGCCTGGGTTAAAAATTACCGCCTCAAGAAAAGTGACTGAGTAATACAATATGAGCTCCTGTTCTGCAGGCACAGTTTTTGTTTGCTGTAGGCGTAGGTTTGCTTTAAGTTATGAAGTCATGCAATAGACTTACTTACCGTTTATATTACATTACTATTTCTTGTTGATTTTCATAGATACTTTGTGGTTGAGCCAAACGTTCTATGCATAAAAAGTTCTATATTAGGATGTGCAAAATAGTGATTTTCTCAGATATTTATCTATTTTGTAGCCAGCAAATTCGGATTTAGCTCAACTCAAAGACATTGACGGGAACAAAATATGAGACATAATTCAGTGAGACAATGGACCCATTATGTACTTTAAGTTTGTATAGACTATGTGAGTTTGTATCAACTAGTGAGAATTCTATTCTCAGCAAAGCAGGATTATTGTCAAATAGGATCTTTATGTACATGTATGCATGTATGTACAATATGTACGTATACATGAATGTGGTTTCTATTTATGTACGGACGTACTCTTGGTTTTATAATGGTTTTATTTGGTCATGAAAAGAATTATACAATTTTCAAGAAGAGTTTAAATCTATAACTCTAAAAATGTTATGTGGTATAACCAAGTCCAGAGGAAACATTTATCCTTGTGTACACCTTAACCATTATTTGCACAAAAAAAATATATATAAGCAAATATTGATTATTCATCTATAAATAGTAATAAAGCAATGAAGCAGATTTGTTAAAATATCCTGTATTTGTTTCCTTTTTAATCATACTTTTAATGAGGCTATTTTCTGTTTTGTAATACTAGGGCTGTCGTTTCACCCTGACATGTTTGACCTTAGGGCCCTTAATTTATTTGTTTTTTGCTGTTTTGTGTGTATTTTAGAGTAGGCAAGCTCATAAATTGTATTTTGATGTATTTTTAAATTTTTTCAATAAATTAATAATTTCAAATGGAAAAAACATATATATATATATATATATATATATATATATATATATGTCACTTGGGTATATTTTTAGCAATAGCCAAAAAAACATTGTATGGGTCAAAATTATAGATTTTTTTCTTTTATGCCAAAGATCATTAGGATATTAAGTAAAGATCGTGTTCCATGAAGATATTTTGTAAATTTCCTACCGTAAATATATCTCAACTTAATTTTTTGATTAGTAATATGCATTGCTAAGAACTTAATTTGGACAACTTTAAAGGCGATTTTCTCAGTATTTAGATTTTTTTTGCACCCTCAGATTCCAGATTTTCAAATAGTTGTATCTCGGCCAAATATTGTCATAATATTGCCTAGCAAACAATACATCAATGGAAAGCTTATTTATTCAGCTTTCAGTTGATCTATAAATCTCAATTTAAAAAAAATTTACCCTTATGACTGCTTTTGTGGTCCAGGGTCACACACACACACGTGTATATACAGTGAGTGTGTATGTATGTATGTGTGTGTGTGTCAGCATCATGTCATTGACCTGAAGTGTACAGTAAATAGTCTAATTAAAATGTTCTATCCTTCTTCTGTAGTTAGTATAAAAACAGTCAAACTTTTTGCTTTAGGGAAAACATTGTATTGTTTTGAACACAAACCTTTTGCTTTCTGTGCATGATTATATCACATCTTAGCCCATTTTGGCTGAGGAGCACATAGTTTTGTGGTCTAGTATGTCAAAGGGGTGGTGGAAGTTTATTGGACGGGTATTATACTTAAACCCTCTGTGTTAAGTTTCTCTGCTCAGACAACAGAATTTCTTTACATACCAATCATTTTGACTTTTAAAACTACAGTGGGCATCATTCTGCAAATAATTTCCAAAGGTGTATAGAGCAAAAATTGTGTGTGCAACACCACATATGTGACTTTTTGCCATTTTGTACAAAATGAAAGCAATTCAAAACAAACTTCCTGGTAAAACCTTAAAGCACACTAGTGTGATAAACTCGTTTTATTTAATATTGACCAAATTCACTCAAAAGATTAGGTGCATATGCCTATGATCATTTAGTGCAGAAATACAAAAATACAAAACATGTTGGGAAAAAAAAGATTGATTTCAATATTTGTTGGAAAGATTAATTCCAATATTTTGCATGTTTAAATCTTTTGGAAGAGTGATCTATGAACTGGAGAGATGCTGAGTTCTGCTGTCAAGCATTGGGCATAAAGCCAGATTGCTTCAGGTGGTTGATTTAATGAATCATAAAAAATTGCTTTTGCCTTTTGATGAGTATGCCTCATCGCTCTTCATCAAAATTCAGAATAGTTTTTCATAAACATGACACAGTTAAGTTTTAGCAGGTTATGATAGAAATATTAGTTGCAAGCCTGACTTTTTTGTTTAAACTTGGCTGTGAGGCACATTTCCTCCTGTTCCAGCTCACCTTGACTTGTCTTCCTGAGCACTTTGACAAATGTACAGTATTTGGGTCAGAATGTTGAGCTGTGAGAGTTAAAGGAACACTCCACTATTTTTGAAAATAGGCTCATTTTCCAACTTCCAACTCAGCCGATCTCCGGGTCTGGCGGTAGCACTTTTAGCTGTAGCTTAGCATAGATCATTGAATCTGATTAGACCGTTAGCATCTCGCTCTAAAATGACTAAAGAGTTTTCGATATTCTCCAAAGAGTGCCTGAAAATAGTCCCCAGCTAGGTAACTTCCAACAGAAGGCACGCTCCCTGTGCAAGCAGGTGGTCACGTTGGTTATGTTGACGGAAGTTAGCCTATTTTCAGGAGCTGCGTAATATCATTGCACCTGCTGCACCCATGGTACGGCAGCAAAGTTCCTTGATTATTACGTCGGAATGAGAGTATAGTTCCTAGCCATATTCCGTCGGTCTTAGTACACGATGTAATTACAGAAGAGTCAAGTTTTAAATTGGAAAAATATCGAAACTCTTTGGTCATTTTTGAGCAAGATGCTAACGGTCTAATCAGATTCAATGATCTATGCTAAGCTACAGCTAAAAGTGCTACCGCCAGACCCGGAGATCGGCTGAATGGATTCGAAAACGGTTAAACTCAACTGTTTAACTATCGGGGAGTAGGACAATGAGCCTATTTTCAAAAATAGTGGAGTGTTCCTTTAAGGTGCCCTGAAATGATACCTTCATCTTACTGCTCAATATGTGATTCATTCAAGAGCGCAAAACTCTTGCCTTAGTCTTAAGCAGGTTCTTTAAGTTGTAAATTAAGTTTTTGATTTATAATTATGAGGACTTCCTGAAAATATTTACTGTGTGTAAATTTGACTGGGCGTCTTTATTTTCCTACTCATCATTAGGGCTGGGCGGTATAGCAAGTTTGTATGATATATCTATATTTTTATTATAAATGATACGGAATGAGGCAATACCCTTTATATTGATAAAGTTTGATACGAGTGCATCTGAAAAATAGCAGAGGACACCGAGTGAGATACTGCGTGGAAAGTGCATAATCCAGTTTGTCCTAAACATTGAGGCATGCTTTATATTAAAGGCTTTAAAGTAACCTAATGCTTTTAAAACCACGTTTTTTTTTGTTTTTAGATTGTAATGTTACAGTGTTAGAATGTAATGTTATTTTTTTGCACACAATATACAGCATACACGATTACATTCACTGTATTTGTTTTCATTTTCTTTAATATAAACATTGTTTCATTGTACAACATTGCTGAGATGTAAAATATATATATATATATATTTTTTTTTTAATCAAAATAGAAAAAAAACAGAGAAAATACTGAGATATATACTGTATATCACAATTCATAAAAAAAAAAAATACAGATATATATATTTTTTTTTTGTCATATCGCCCAGCCCTGCCCAGTATTACAGTAGTCAAATGCAGTCCTGTATACATTTTAATTAAATGTCTGTTCTTATTGCTCAAACTATGAAGTATGATGCTAACAACACCAAGGTCATGCAGTGTACAAGTCATATTGGATAAATTTATTCGCAATAAGCATAAATATTGTTGCAAAATAACTCAATATATTAAAATATATTTCCTTAATGTTTTAAAAGTCTTTATAAAACAAAATGCATTAAGTCTACACAACTTTCCCACTGTTTTATTTGGTATTGTACAACATTTCGGAGAGAATGCTGTGCCAGTAATTAAATGAGCTGTTAATTAATTGCAAACCAGTGAATTTTTTGCTATCATTTATTTCAGATCATTTATACCTGTTCTAGTCAGAAGGTGTCCTCTGGTCCAAACTGACAGATTTTGGCCAGAATAGTCTCATGAAGCTAGACTTGGTCCAGTCTTCCGGTCTGAGATTAAGCATGTGACGTAACCAATCTGAACCGCTGGACTTCCACTTCCTCTCATAGGTTCCGAATCACTATTGCCAAAACACTTTAGACTTTTAAAAGACCAGGGCACTCAGCTGTGTAGGGTTATTGTCTCAGAATGGTCAGTATTTATTTATTTATATTTTCTGGGCAAGCGCCATTA
The DNA here is from genome assembly GCF_001515645.1 of Sinocyclocheilus grahami. Classification (NCBI taxonomy): domain Eukaryota; kingdom Metazoa; phylum Chordata; class Actinopteri; order Cypriniformes; family Cyprinidae; genus Sinocyclocheilus; species Sinocyclocheilus grahami. The sequence goes on along the minus strand of NW_015505391.1, from coordinate 1,003,371 downwards.
CATATTTACTACCAGCACTATGTTTGGAAATGTGATATGCCACGTGGATTTTACTGGTCCCAGGTGGAGGTGACCTCATGTCTTTTCCATAAGGTCTTATGGTAGTGTTCCCCTTAAGATCTGGGTCTTCTCACATGGGGTTGGCTTTCATCTGTGTGGATCATTGCAGCTCTTATAAGATGCTCTACAGACGAGTGTGTAGTATCATAAATCATTTTCCTCAAAGCAGAGGGAGTTCCCTTCCAGTTAGAGAACACCCTGGGCCTCCATTTGTTTATATTCATGGGGAGGAACCTCTTCCTCTGCTCTTCCATTGTTCCGCAGCGAGGTGCGTCTTAGCTCCTCAAGCCTTTCAACTCTTTTTGACAATGGAAAGAAAAGCCGTTTATGTCATACGGTGTGGTGAAGTGTTTGTGATAGCAACAAAGTATTGCAAGATATCTGCTAAATGTGCACTGCAAGTGGTGCGGATCGCTCTGTTGATTATTATGGAAGCGATCTAGTTTTGTCTCCATGCACACATCTTTTATGTGTTGACACAGCATGAATTATATCATAGTACGTGCAGCACATACAGCCATGTATGTTTCTAACATGTTTATAATAATGATATTTTAGGTTATGATATTTTAGTCACATTTTGTTTGGAAACGCAGATTTTTTTTTTTTCCCCTTATAAAAATTGCAATGGTAATTAAATTTCATATATGTAGAGCTGCACAATTTGGCCAAAATAAATTTTATGATGTGTATATTAACATTACTTTGGGAAGATTGTTAGTGCATATTATGTTGCCAAATGCACTTTATAAGCAACTGAAACCCAGAGCAGATGCAGAGATGAGTTTGTGTGGAGCAGCATTTACTGTGAACCTAACCAGATCATTAGCTGATAGTGTGTAAATGATTGCGCTGCACCGTATCGCAATTTCGGGTTTATTTTGATTAATCATGCTACCTTACCTGCTTTGGTAATAAACAGTTTGTTGTCTTGGATTTCTCCAATGACGTTTTCCACTAATGTGTTTATCATTTGAGCTGGAAAAAGCCCTCAGATGTGTTTGCTTGTCTGGAAAGATTCTATCTGTATGAGAAAAGGGCTTGTTTTGTTCGTTGAATGCTGGAGGGGGTGATGAACTGAAAGTTGAAGGAGGTCGTTGGTTATATAAATTGTTTACTTCCTAAAGAGCATTAAAAAAATTAAAAAGATGTTCATGATCAATTATGATAATATCACAGTGAGGGGATTTAACAGTATCAAAAGCAGCATTAATAACAATTCAAGTTACTGGTATGTATCTTTTAATGGGGTTGAAAAATAAATAGTGATGTCAGCCAAAAAAGGCAAGGAATTACATTATGAATGTAGTAATGCATTGTCAGTAATGCATACGCAGCCATGTTAAATATTTTTGTAAACACTGCAGTGCTATTCCTAAAGTGATCTTTCCCTGTAACTGAACTTCATGTTGATCTCATCTCTCTTCCAGCCGGATAACATCCTCTACCCCCCCTCCATGCCCTTCCGCAAGTCCAGCAACCCAGAGGTTTCTCACGGCTCCAGTTTAGTGCTGAAATTTAAACGACAACTCAGTGACGACGGCAGACAGCTCCGGAGAGGAAGCCTAGGGGGCGCTCTTACAGGTAACACCCTGACCTTTGTGTACAGTCAGATGAAAAGAGGGTCATATTGCACAACATCATATTTTTACGATCCATGATACTTTTTCCTTGATGTAAAACCCATGCTGTAAGTTGTAAAATGGTATTCATTTTAAATGCACGGCAGAAAACTACAAACATTATAAACACTATAAATATTTTTCATTCTTGTTATTTGCTCAATACAGTAAAAAACGTGTTGGACCTCTCCAAATCAAAATGTTTGACAGTGTTGTTGCTGCAGTTAAATATTTTAAATTAAAGTAGCAATTGTTTATTTCCCGATGTCCCAAAAGAAAAAAAAAAAGTATTAAGAACATAAATACATTATTTCTTATTATTTATTTAGTCATTTTTTATACGCTTTTATCCAAATCGACTTACAAATGAGGACAACAGAAGCAATCAATTGTAGTATTAAAACAACTAAAAACGGATCCAAAACTAAAAGCTAAAACTTTATAAATACTACCTGTACACATTTTAAAAATAAAGAGATTAAATAAAAATGACATGCATACAACAAAATTTCAAAACATAACATTTAAATGAAAACCAAAAAATAAAGCTAAAAACAATTCAAAATATTAAAGAACAAAAGGTATGAGTATAATAATGATTCTAACATAACACCAAAAAAACAACTACATACGTGTATGTACAACCACACACACATACATATATACTGTATATGTACATACACATTTATAAATTCAATATATATATTATTTCATTTCCATTTAGTTTGTTGAAGTATTAAAATAACTCCAATTAAATCAAACTAAAAACTTAAGACCTATACAGACATAATAAATTCAGACATAATGTAACTAAAATTAAAATAAATAACTAATACAAATCAAATGACAGTAGTTTATCAGTAATCCTAAAAAATAGCACTGCCAAACACACATGCTAAAAAACAACAACTAACTGAAACAGAAGCGAAACAAGTAATATGAAAGAGGAGAAATAAAAAGCGTACATTAACCAAAATACAGAACACAGATTACAGGGTTGACATTTTATCACTTCACTTTATTAAAAAAATTAATTCAAACACAGGATTATATTATTTTAAATAAGAAAAAACACTGAATACATTCAAGAAGTCATCTGCATAACAGGATCACTTGATTAAAAATAAATATGTTTACCGTGTACTGTTAAATTGAAAGGATTTGTTGAAGAGTGAGGGAACTAAAATACAAACATGCATATAAAACAAACAAATTATAGTGGCATTCATTATAATCAGCATTTATTATGAACCTAAACAAATTTTTTTTTAAAAGAGAAACTGAAAATATCGGCATATGGGAAATGCACTATACAAATAAACTATTTGCTTTGCGCATGTTTTGTGTGCTTGACGTTATTCGCATTATATGATTTGCTTAAAGGATTCGTGCACCCAAAATAAAAATTCTGTTGTTGTTCTAAACCCATAAGAAATTTGTTTGACTTTGGAACACAAATGAAGATATTTTTAATCAAATCTGAAAGTCCATTAAAAGTCTGTTCACCCAAAACTCTTGAGAAATCAAAAAATATATCAAATATGAACTAAACGGTTTAATCCAAGTCTTCTGAAGAGACTCGGATTTTATTCGCATATAAACATCGATCGGCCTTTCAAAATTGGTCATAGTTTTTGGTGAACAGACTTTCAATGTAGGGACAGTATTTGATTGTCAGATTTGATTCAAAATATTGTTATTTGCGTTTTGAAAACGAATGAATTTCTTGGATTTGGAACGACAAGAGGATGAGTAAATGATGACCGAATTTTAATTTTGGTGTAAACCAGCCCTCTAAATAATGCATGTTTCAGATGGAAAAATACAGACATACAGGAGTAGCTTAAATTAAAATAAAAAATAAATAAAATAAAGAATTCTGTCATTTACTCACTGGACTGCACTATGTTCCAGATCTATTCAAGCAATTTGATAGTCATTTGAAAGAACAGACCGAAATATCTTCGTTTTGTTAGCAATTTTTTTTAGAATGCCATACATAAAATGTTCCAACTAACTGATTAGCAAAATGTGCTGATCAGTTAGCAAGTGTGTTTGAAATGAACAAAATAGCCAAACACTTCTAAACATGCAGTGCCATTTTGTTTAATATTTTTCTGTTTAGGATTTTTGCTCCTCAGAGCTTCATTATGCCGTTTTCATTAGACAGGACATTGTAGCCACCGTATTCGACTACATACTGTTCTGTTTGGTGTTTGTCTCGCTGTTCCTCGGGGTCTGATATTTTGTATCAGGTACATAGGGCACAGTGTTGAAATGTGCTGAGGGTGTCTGTCTAGCTGGCATTTCCTCAGTTCTGTGGATGATGACTATATGGAAGCTCTTTCGCATTGAGCAGGAATTGCAATTTTCCTCCTACGTATCCTGTTTTTTTGACCTGGCTCTGTGACCGTGTAGAGCCCACAAACACATAAATACGGGTTCGCAATAGGTTGTCTGGGAAACCATGCTATAGCTGAACTAAAAGTCTGTTTTAAAAGGATCGTCTCACATCTCCTACACTGAAAACTGCAAAGTGATAATTCAGTTTTCTAGTCTATGCATTTCAAAACCTAATTTTCCCCCATGTTTTTTTACAGTAAACCTTTCAGCAGTGAGGTTTTGCTAGTTGCCAGGGAGAAGATTGTTCTGAGAAGATTTAGTATGAAAGGACTACACTGAAAACTGCAAAGTGATAATTCAGTTTTCTAGTCTATGCATTTCAAAACCTAATTTTCCCCCATGTTTTTTTTACAGTAAACCTTTCAGCAGTGAGGTTTTGCTAGTTGCCAGGGAGAAGATTGTTCTGAGAAGATTTAGTATGAAAGGGCAAACAGCTGCTGATTCATATGTAAAGGACATTAGAAAGCCAGACAACACTTAATCCCGAAGAACACTTGAAATATAAAATGAAGAGCAGGACAGATATGCATGAACAGACACGTAATACAAATGGTCAGATAAATTGGAGAAGCTCTGTTTAATACATTTGATTGCATTTCATATTTGTAATAATCATCTCTCATATTGTCTTGACTCAAATGAATTGAAATTAACACTTTGGTGATGCTTAATTTGGCATGGCCTTACAGCCCCCGCTGTAAAGTAAAATCGTACTCATGGATTGTAATAATATTTTTACCCATCCCCTTGCTAATGCATTATTTGCCATATAAGCAGTTATTTGGAAATAACACATCAAATATTTGCTGCTTTCAGATAGCCTACAAACCCTTTAAAATAACGAGTCACGGTTGTACGCAGCATCTAATGCACCATGAAAACTATTCTAGAAATATAAGATCACAACTTATTTTTTTATTAAATTATATACAGTTTAATTTATCATATTAAACTAAATAAAATCAGTTAGAACCTAATTATATACAGTCTGACACGACTTCTCAACCAACAAATTACATTTGATATGGCAGCTCAGTGTTATGAAGGTGTATTAGATTATCAATCTAAACTCTGAATAGATCGACGGGGGGCTGGAAAAGGATCAGTCAAGGTGAGTAGGCCGTCCCAGTGCTGTGACACAGCGTGAAGGGCTTGAGTATGAGCTGAATATCGGTCTGTCAGAGCTTCTTTCTTTTTTATTTTTTTAGTGGATGTGTGAAGTCCGTTCTCCTTAAAGAGATAGTTCACCCAAAAATGACAATTCTGTCATCATTTACTCACTCTCATGTCGTTCCAAACCTGTATGAGTTGCTTTCTTATGTTGAACACAAAAGAAGATATTTTGAAGATTGCTGGTAATCAAACAGTTGGTGGTTGCCATTGACTTCCATAGTATTTTTTTTTTTCTACTATGGAAGTCAATGGCAGCCACCAACTCAATCTTCAAAATATCTTATTTTGTGTTCAACATAAGAAAGCAACTCATACGGGTTTGGAACGACATGAGGGTGAGTAAATGATGACAGAATTTTAGTTTTTGGGTGAACTATCCCTTTAAGTTCACACTACTGTCCTAACAGAGTAACTGCAGGAGTAGTTAATCTCATTAATTATGAATATTATGCACTAATATTTGACAAAATAGGGTCAGATGCCCCACTGGGTAATACGAGCGTCTCTAGAAAATGGTGATCTGTGACATTGTATTATTATTGTATTGTATTAATATTATTATTGTATTTTTTTTTATTTAAATTTGAATGTGTGGAGTAAAAAATAATGTTTTTATTTTGAAGCGAAATGGGTAAGGTGCCCCTGTCCCCCTAGAAATGGCACAGAAGGCCTCAAGTGGTGTGTTGTTGCAAGTGTTATATTTTTAAAATATAACAATTAATGAGGTTATTATTCAATAATTCTAAGTAATTCCATGTGCATTTCATTTTTGTTATGCATTAAAATCAACAATTGAGTGGCTAATTAAGTGAAATCATCAACTGCTATGACATACTGTACTGTATCTTCAATAAAATATATGGGAAGATAAGTATATTCATATGCCTGCATATAAGTCATAGACAAAGCATAATCCTAGTATAAGAGATTCATCTGAAGGGCAAATTTATTCTATCAACTAAATTGTCAAAACACAATTTTAAAATGAATATCAATGACTCGCAGTATACACATTAAAGTGTTAGTTTGCTCAAAAAACAAATCTGTCATGTTGTCCCGAAACTGCACGACTTCCTTTCTTCTGTTCATTTCAAAAGAAGAAATTTTGAAGAACGTGAGCTCTGGATTTTTAGTACATACTTTCATGTGTGAAGCACTGCAAAAGACAACATGTGAGTGCAACAATCAAACATATATCTGTGTTGCGCATTGTTTATATAGGAAAAACAATGACAAAGTTGCACAGTGAAATGTAAAAACACAGTATGTGTGAACAGTTCCTAAGTCTCCAAATGTTTTTGGGCCTACTATACAGAAAATCAGTGTTTGTTTTCACACAAATCGTGTGTCTAGCACAGTATGACTTTTGCTCCTCGCCATTCACGTGTCTATAGATGCTGTCATTTGGGTCATGTTGAATGGCATATGTTTGTTATAACTTGTCCGTTATGATGCACCAGTGAGTCACTGCCTGTGAAAGAAGCACTCCTAGTATCCTCTGTTCTTATCTGAACAGATTAGATTATTAGTTAACATGAACACGTTTTGTTTAGTATGCTACCACAAAAAAAAAAAAAAAAAAAAA